>NC_135814.1:103284571-103302565 GCF_964213995.1 Mustelus asterias | reverse complement strand
CATGTCCCCAGCACAGTGCGGGTGTAAAGTGGGATTGCTCTGTTACTGATTTCCTCTCTTGCTGTTTCAGGAAGAAGGCCGGATGTGGAATCTGTTATCCACCTGACTCCGACTGCTCAGACCATTCCTACGTCAGGGAAGTTAGTTCCTCGAGGGTCACGACCTGCTGTAAGTCTGACTGGCGTTCATCTACGCAATGTGACGCGGGATTGGACACGGGTTGAAAGAGAACCTTCTGGAAAGCTCTGGTTGGGCCCCAGCTAGAGCACTATGTCCAGTTGTGGCCACTTCCAGGAGGATGTGAGAATCCTGGGGAGGGTGCGGCGGGAACGGCTAAGGGATGAAGGCTTTTAGCTCTGAGGTTGGGGTTAGAGAATCTGGGGATTGTTCCCCTTGGAGCAAAGGAGATTGAGGGGAGATTTGACCGAGGAGAACAAGAGTCTGACAGGATTGGAGAAGGTGGACAAAGCTGGGGAGGGGGCGGGGTGGGGGAATGGTGGGCCGCACACAGACCGAAGGTTTTGAATGGGGGTGGGGTCTGTGAGGAAGAATGTTTCTACACAGCGAGAGCTAAAGAGCTGCAACTCGCTGCCCACGAGGGGGTGGAAGCCAAGATGTCTGATTTCAAAAGGAAATCGGATGGACACTCGAGGGGAGTAAACTCTCAGAGATACAGAGACAGGGCGGGGGGGGGGGGGGGGGGGGGGGAGACTGGGACTGACTGGATTGCTCTGCAGACAGCAAGGACTGGATGGGTGCAATGGCCTCAGTCTGTGCTGTCTGAGACACATTCAGAAGGGGAGTGTTTGGGTGGAGGGGGATGTGTTCGGGAAGAGCTGTTATTTATGGTTTGATGATTATCCGATCCCTCAGACATTATCGCCTTCTCTCCAACACAGGAGCTGTCCGGAGCCCTCAAGTCGCACAACTCGTTATCGGTGGAATTCTCCCGGAATTGTGGTGCGTGTATTGTTGGGTACAGAAATTATAGATTGGTGATTGTTAAATCCTAGGGAGCGGGGAAGCATTGCGCGGTCCCTTTAAAAGGTGGAGCTTTTCCTGTGCTTGGAGAGTTAACAAATACAAGTACACAGAGAGCCCAGACTGAAAAATTAGTATCGAAAGGCCAAGCAGCAGGGTTACCAAGACAACAGGCTGTTGAACCTAGCCAATCAATTTGAACCAGGCACTTAGATACCAAGAATCTATTAAATTTAAATCTGATGGTTTTGACAACCTATCCTATTGTGGGAAATATTGACATGTCCTATAAAAGAAGGGGGACAAAAAGGGAAGAGCAACTGCTACAGCTCACAGCTCTCAGAGAGAGGGAGAATCGCTGGCTCTCACAGCTTCATCCATGCCTTAGAGCAAGCCCCATCTAGATAGCAAAGGTACCAAAGAAGAAGGAAGTTCCAGACAGGAGAATCAACAGAGAAGACCCAGAATGTTCCAGAAGGCACAAAACCTGGTTGTAATTTAGAGAGTGAGTAAATTCTATTTTTGTTAATGAGTGGGATTTGTACTTATTGGAACAGCGTACCATTGGAATCTTGTTTTATTGGGGAATAGTTAATAGTTAGAAGGGGTTTATTTGGTTTGTTAATAGTTTAGTTAATTTGCTCACTGATAGTTAGATAAATAAATTGTTAGGTGTTGATTTTAGAGAGAGTGTCAGGGATTTATTTTGTATTTAACCACTAGGAGTCGCTGAAGAGCAGCTCACACCACTTCTCACACACCTTTTACAGATTATAGGGCGAGGTATTCCTCTTTGGGGGTTTTGGTGTTAGTTCTCAGAGGGGGGGATCCACCCCCACTTTATAACAATAGTAACAACCAGCATTCACTCGGTTGCTTTTATCTACTTTCTCACTGGATCATCTCAATCTGAAATATCTAGTTATGAACAAAGAACAAGAACAAAGAACAATACAGCACAGGAACAGGCCCTTCGGCCCTCCAAGCCTGTGCCGCTCATGTGCCCACTAGACCATTCTTTTGTATCCCTCCATTCCCAGTCTGTTCATGTGGCTATCTAGATAAGTCTTAAACCATCCCAGCGTGTCCGCCTCAATCACCTTGCTTGGCAGTGCATTCCAGGCCCCCACCACCCTCTGTGTAAAATACGTCCCCCTGACATCTGTGTTGAACCTTGCCCCCCTCACCTTGAACCCGTGACTCCTTGTTCAGCAAAACACTGGGGAGGCAATGGCCTAGTGGTGTTATCGCTAGACTATTAATCCTCAACTAATGTTCCGGGGACCCGGGTTCGAATCCCGGCACGGCAGATGGCAGAATTTGAATTCAATAAAAAATATCTGGAATTAAGAATCTACTGATGTAGACATTGTCGATTGTTGGAAAAACCCATCTGGTTCACTAAGGCCCTTCAGGGAAGGAAATCTGCTGTCCTTACCCGGTCAGGCCCACGTGTGATTCCAGAGCCACAGCAATGTGGTTGACTCTCAACTGCCCTCTGAAACGGCCGAGCAAGACTCTCAGTTGAAGGGGCAATTAGGGATGGGTGAAAAACGCTGACCCAGCCGCCCACATCCCGCAAATGAATAAAAAAACTGAATGGCCCCTCAAATCTGCTCTGCCTTTCAATAGGATCATGGCTCATCTCCACATTCTCGCCACCTCCAATAACTTTTCACCTCCTTATTTATTAAGAGTCTGCCCTAATTATATTGGGGACGGCACGGTAGCACAGCGGGTTAGCACTGCTGCCTCACAGCGCCAGGGACCCGGCTTCGATTCCCGGCTTGGGTCTGTGTGGAATTTGCACATTCTCCCAGTGTCTGCGTGGGTTTCCTCCGGGTGTTCCGGTTTCCTCCCACAGTCCGAAAGACATGCTGGTTAGGTGGATTGGCCGTGCTAAATTCTCCCTCAGTGTGCCCGAACAGGTGCCGGAGAGTGGCAACTAGGGGATTTTCACAGTAACTTCATTGCAGTGTTAATGTAAGCCTACTTGTGACACTAATAAATTAACTTCAGCAAAGGCTCTGGCTCAATCACCTTTTCTATTCCAAAATTTCGCTGCCCTCAGATAATTTTTCTCCCCTCATCTCTGTCTTTAATGAGAGACATGATGTGGAGATGCCACCTGTTGGACTTTAATCTAGTGTTGTTAAACTTCTTACTGTGTTTAATGAGAGACCCCTAGCTGTAGATTCCCCCACAAGAGGAAACATCCCAGCCCCCCCATCCACCCTGTCAATACCCCTCAGGACCTTGTATGATTCAATCAAGTCACCTCTTACTCTTCTAACATCTATTGTCCATCCCTGATCATCCCTTGAACTGAGTGTCTCGCTCGGCCACTTCAGAGGGCAGTTGAGAATCAACCACATTGCTGTGGCTCAGGAGTCACATGTAGGTCAGACCGGGTAAGGACAGCAGATTTCCTTCCCTAAAGGACATTAGGATGGCACGGTGGCACAGTGGTTAGCACATCTGCCCCACAGCGCCAGGGACCCAATTCCCGGCATGGGTCACTGTCTGTGTGGCGTTTGCACATTCTCCCCGTGTCTGCGTGGGTTTCCTCCGGGTGCTCCGGGGGGCCTCCCACAGTGCAAAGATGTGCGGGTTAGGTGGATTGGCATTACTAAATTGCCCCTTAGTGTCAGGGGGATTGACAGGGGAAATACATGGGGTTACAGGGATAGGGCCTGGGTGGGATTGTGGTCGGTGCAGACTCGATGGGTTGAATGGCCTCCCTCTGCACTGTAGGGATTCTAATTCTAAACTCCAGCAGATACAAGCCTATTCTGTCCAACCTTTCCTCATAAAACAACCCTCTCATTCCAGATAGGAATGTAGTAAACCTTCTCTGAACTAGGTCCAACATATTTATACCCTTCCTTAAATAAATAAGGAGACCAATACTGTACACAGTACTCCAGATGTGGTCTTCATAATGCTCTATATAACTGAAGCAAAATCTCCCTACTCTTGTGTTCAGTTCCCCTCACAATAAACGATAACATTTTATTAGCTTTCCTGATTACTTGCTGTACCTGCACACTATCCTTTTGCAATTCATGCACTGGGACACTCAGATCCCTCTGTATCTCAGAGCCCTGCAATCTCTCACCGTTTCGATAACATGCTTCTTTTTATTCTTCCTGCTGCCTCTAATCTGTCCTCTGCTCTCTGTTCAAATTTCAGTTTCACCAGACCAGCACCTCCCTGTACAGGACGGCAATGTCAGCTGGGTGGCAAAATACGAGGGACAAGGTAACCAACTCCACCTATAGAGAGAGAGCAGGGAGACGGACAGTGACGGACAGAGGGCGGCACGGTAGCACAGTGGTTAGCACTGCTGCTTCACAGCTCCAGGGTCCCGGGTGCGATTCCCGGCTCGGGTCACTGTCTGTGTGGAGTTTGCACATTCTCCTCGTGTCTGCGTGGGTTTCCTCCGGGTGCTCCGGTTTCCTCCCACAGTCCAAAGATGTGCGGGTTAGGTTGATTGGCCAGGTTAAAAAAAAAAAAAATTGCCCCTTAGAGTCCTGAGATGCGTAGGTTAGTGGGATTAGCGGGTACAATATGTGGGGGTAGGGCCTGGGTGGGATTGTGGTCGGTGCAGACTCGATGGGCCGAATGGCCTCCTTCTGCACTGTAGGGTTTCTATGATTCTATGATGGAGAGAGGAGAGAGAGACAGAGAGAGACGGTGGGGGTGAGGGAGGATAAGCAGGAGGCAAAAATGAGATTGGATGAATGAGGAAAGCAGTGAGAGACAGAGGAGATGGAGCAGGAGTGAGTGAAAGGTTTTTAAAGTTTATTTATTAGTCACAAGTAGGTTTACATTAACACTGCAATGAAGTCGCCACACTCCGGCGCCTGTTCGGGTACAGGGAGGGAGACGTTAGCATGACCAATGCACCCTAACCAGCACGTCTTTCGGACTGTGGGAGGAACCCGGAGCACCCGGAGGAAACCCACGCAGACATGGGGAGAACGTGCAGATTCCACAGACAGTGACCCAAGCCAGGAATCGAACCCGGGTCCCTGGCGCTGTGAGGCAGCAGTGCTAACCACTGTGCCACCGTGCCGCCTTAGGGAGTGTTGGAGACGGGAAAAGAGGGAGAAAGGTTCGAGGGAGAGGGAAGGAGAGAGAAAGGCAGAGGCGAGAGTAGGAGAAATATCGGAAAGGAATGAACTTAACCCCCATTTTCTAAAGTTTATTTATTAGTCACAAGTAAGGCTTACATTAACACAGCGATGAAGTTACTGTGAAATTCCCCCAGTCGCCACAGTCCAGCACCTGTTCGGGTCAATGCACCCTAACCAGCACGTCTTTCAGAATGAACATTCAGAGCAATGTGCCCTCAAAGGTCTGACCTTGACTGTGCGGAAGGTGTTTGTGAATGGGACGACAATGGTGGCACTCGTGGGTCTGTACTCGATGGAGTTTAGAAGGATGAGGGGGGGATCTAATTGAAACTTACAGAATACTGAGAGGCCTGGATAGAGTGGACGCGGAGAGGATGTTTCCACTGCTGGGAGAGACTAGAACTCGAGGGCACAACCTCAGAGTGAAGGGACGTTCCTGTAAAACAGAGATGAGGAGGAATTCCTTCAGCCAGAGGGTGGTGAATCTGTGGAACTCTTTGCCACAGAGGAGGCCGGGTCATTGAGTGTATTTAAGACAGAGATAGATAGGTTCTTGATCAATAAGGGGATCAAGGTTTACGGGAAGAAGGCAGGAGAATGGGGATGAGAATCGTATCAGCCATGATTGAATGGCGGAGCAGACTCGATGGGCCGAATGGCCTAATTCTGCTCCTATATCTTAGGGTCTTATTGTTCCTACGAGCCCTAAGGGACAGACGATGAGATGAACCGATGTAAACTGAGTTTTTATTCTTGCTGAGAATGTGGGAGGTTCGGGAGTGATTTGATTTAGATTTTAGGATTTGGAAATTAATTGATAGGGTTAGATAGAAACGTTTTTTCTGCGGTTGGGTGAAGTCTAGGACAAGGGGAACACAACCCCTTGTTTACAGGAATGTTGGCAGGACTAGAAAAGTGTAGTGATGAGGAGAGATTGGAGAGGTTGGGGTTATTATGGTGGCACAGTGGTTAGCACTGCTGCCTCACAGCGTCAGGGACCTGGGTTCAATTCCAGCCTTGGGTCACTGCCTGTGTGGAGTTTGCACATTCTCCCCATGTCTGCGTGGGTTTCCTCCGGGTGCTCCAGTTTCCTCCCACACTCCAAAGATGTGCGGGTTAGGTTGATTGGCCATGCTAAATTGCCTCTTAGTGTCAGGGGGACTGGCGAGGGAAAATCATAGAACCATAGAAACCCGACAGTGCAAAAGGAGGCCATTCAGCCCATTGAGTCGCCACCGACAACAATCCCACCCCAGGCCTACCCCCGTAACCCCACACATTTACCCCACTAATCCCTCTAACCTACACATTCCTGGACACTAAGGGGCAATTTAGCACGGCCAATCCACCTAACCCGCACAACTTTGGATTGTGGGAGGAAACCGGAGCACCCGGAGGAAACCCACGCAGACACGGGGAGAACGTGCAGACTCCACACAGACAGTGACCCGAGGCCAGGAATCGAACCCAGGTCCTTGAAACTGTGAGGCAGCAGTGCTAACCACTGTGCCACCGTGCCGCATGTGGTGATAGGGATAGGGCCTGGTGGGATTGTGGTCAGTATAGACTCGATGGGCCGAATGGCCTCCTTCTGCACTGTAGGGATTCTATGATTCTATTTTCCTTGGAACAAACAAGGCTGAGGGGTTAATTGATGGAGGTGTACCCAATAACGAGGAGAGAGAGAGAGAGTGGACAGGATGAAACTGTTTCCCTTGGTGGAGAACCAGGGGACATCGATCCAAGATAAGCGGCAGTAGGTGCAGAGGGGACATGGGGAAGAGGTTTTTTATGCAGAGACTGGTGGGTGTCTGGAACTTACTTGCATTTATTGATTTTGATTTGATTTATTATTGTCACATGTATTAGTATACAGTGAAAAGTATTGTTTCTTGTGCGCTATACAGACAAAGCATACCGTTCATAGAGAAGGAAAGGAGAGAGTGCAGAATGTAGTGTTACAGTCATAGCTACGGTGTAGAGAAAGATCAACTTAATGTGAGGTAGGTCCATTCAAAAGTCTGATGACAGCAGGGAAGAAGCTGTTCTTGTGTCGGTTGGTACGTGACCTCAGACCTTTGTATCTTTTTCCTGACGGAAGAAGGTGGAAGAGAGAATGTCCGGGGTGCGTGGGGTCCTTAATTATGCTGGCTGCTTTGCTGAGGCAGCGGGAAGTGTAGACAGAATCAATGGATGGGGGGCTGGTTTGTGTGATGGACTGGGCTTCGTTCATGACCCTTTGTTCTTGAGTCGGTTGCTAGTCTCTCCGTTTGTCTTTTCACAGGTCTGAAGGAACCTCTGCACAGTCCGAGCATCGAGCTGAGCTCTGGGCAGCAGGTAGTTTAC
The DNA here is from genome assembly GCF_964213995.1 of Mustelus asterias. NCBI lineage: Eukaryota > Metazoa > Chordata > Chondrichthyes > Carcharhiniformes > Triakidae > Mustelus > Mustelus asterias. The sequence goes on along the minus strand of NC_135814.1, from coordinate 103,295,099 downwards.
CCTTTCACCTTTCGTGCTGTTCCCAGCATTTTCATTGGGTTCCGACGGTTAAAAATGCAAATGGAATTTATCCGCGGAGGGATGGAGGGTTCTGGCCATGGAGTCTGTGCTGGTCCTGAAACACCTGTCTATCCTAAATCCATTTCCCATCACCTGGTCCATAACGCTATCGGCTTTGGCATTTGAAGTGCCTCAGCAAGTGGAGGGGTTGCCGGGCAGAATGACCAGACTCCGACTGGGGTTGAAAGGGTCATAGAATCATAGAAATCCTACAGTGCAGAAGGAGGCCATTCGGCCCATCGAGTCTGCACCGACCACAATCCCACCCAGGCCCTACCCCCACATATTTACCCACTAATCCACGCATCCCAGGACTCTAAGGGGCAATTTTTAACCTGGCCAATCAACCTAACCCGCACATCTTTGGACTGTGGGAGGAAACCGGAGCACCCGGAGGAAACCCACGCAGACACGAGGAGAATGTGCAAACTCCACACAGACAGTGACCCGAGCCGGGAATCGAACCCGGGACCCTGGAGCTGTGAAGCAGCAGCGCTAACCACTGTGCTACCGTGCCGCCCTAGTCGGGTTAAGAAGGATTGTATCCTTCTGAGTGTGTCAAATTGAAGAGGTCTTTAGGATGCTTCAGGAATTTGATTGGTTCGACAGATCCTCTGGGGGGGTGGGCTGTGTGTGGGGAGGGGGGGGGGGGGGGGTGTCCGGAACAAGGGGGCCGAACCTTAAAATTCGAGCGTGACCGTTCAGGAGTGAGGTTATAGAGGCATTATAGCACACAAAAGGCCCTTCGGTCCATCGTGTCTGCACTGATAATAACTACCACGGTGGCACAGTGGTTAGCACTGCTGCCTCACAGCACCAGGGACCCGGGTTCGATTCTCGGCTTGGGTCACTGTCTGTGAGGAGTCTGCACGTTCTCCCCGTGTCTGCGTGGGTTTCCTCCGGGTGCTCCGGTTTCCTCCCACAGCCTGAAAGACGCGCTGGTTAGGGTGCATTGGCCATGCTAAATTCTCCCTCAGTGTACCCGAACAGGAGCCAGAGTGTGGTGACTAGGGGATTTTCACAATAACTTCATTGCAGTGTTAATGTAAGCCTACTTGTGACACTAATAAATAAACTTTAAACTTTACCACTAAAGTTGCGCTTATCCCATTTTTCTGCATTTCTCCCATGTCCTTGAATGTTTCAAGTGTTCGTCCAGATATATCCCTCAGACATCTGGAAATAAAGTTTATTTATTGTTGTCACAAGTAGGCTGACATTAACACTGCAATGAAGTTACTGTGAAAATCCCCCAGTCGCCACACTCCGGCTCCTGTTCGGGTACACTGAGGGAGAATTTAGCACGGCCAATCCACCTAACCAGCACGTCTTTCAGACTGTGGGAGGAAACCGGAGCACCCGGAGGAAACCCACGCAGACACGGGGAGAATGTGCAGACTCCTCACAGACGCTGACCCGAGGCAAGGAATCGAACCCGGGTCCCTGGTGCTGTGAGGCAGCAGCGCTAACCACTGTACTGAAACTCTTCCCCCCCCATATCCCAAAAGCTGCTGAGGCTGAGGGGGGTGGATTGAAAATGTAAAAACAGAGATTGTGGTTGGGTGGTGGGATAAAGGAATCTGAAACCAGGACAATCGCGGTGTGCGCCTGACACTCTATGAAGGACAGTAACAGGGACTGGGTGCAGTGGGCAGCGGGGACTGGGTGCAGTGGGCAGCGGGGACTGGGTGCAGTGGGCAGCGGGGACTGGGTGCAGTGGGCAGCGGGGATTGGGTGCAGTGGGCAGCGGGGACTGGGGGCAGTGGGAAGCGGGGACTGGGTGCAGTGGGCAGCGGGGATTGGGTGCAGTGGGCAGCGGGGACTGGGGGCAGTGGGAAGCGGGGACTGGGGGCAGTGGGAAGCGGGGACTGGGGGCAGTGGGAAGCGGGGACTGGGTGCAGTGGGAAGCGGGGACTGGGTGCAGTGGGAAGCGGGGACTGGGTGCAGTGGGAAGCGGGGACTGGGGGCAGTGGGAAGCGGGGACTGGGTGCAGTGGGAAGCGGGGACTGGGGGCAATGGGTGGCGGGGACTGGGTGCAGTGGGAAGCGGGGAATGGGTGCAGTGGGAAGCGGGGATTGGGTGCAGTGGGTAACGGGGATTGGGTGCAGTGGGAAGCGGGGACTGGGGGCAGTGGGAAGCGGGGACTGGGGGCAGTGGGAAGCGGGGACTGGGGGCAGTGGGAAGCGGGGACTGGGGGCAGTGGGAAGCGGGGAATGGGTGCAGTGGGAAGCGGGGACTGGGTGCAGTGGGTAACGGGGATTGGGTGCAGTGGGAAGCGGGGACTGGGGGCAGTGGGAAGCGGGGACTGGGGGCAGTGGGAAGCGGGGACTGGGTGCAGTGGGAAGCGGGGACTGGGTGCAGTGGGAAGCGGGGACTGGGTGCAGTGGGTAACGGGGACTGGGGGCAGTGGGAAGCGGGGATTGGGTGCAGTGGGAAGCGGGGACTGGGTGCAGTGGGTAACGGGGATTGGGTGCAGTGGGTAACGGGGACTGGGGGCAGTGGGAAGCGGGGATTGGGTGCAGTGGGAAGCGGGGACTGGGTGCAGTGGGAAGCGGGGATTGGGTGCAGTGGGTAACGGGGATTGGGTGCAGTGGGTAACGGGGATTGGGTGCAGTGGGAAGCGGGGATTGGGTGCAGTGGGTAACGGGGACTGGGGGCAGTGGGAAGCGGGGACTGGGTGCAGTGGGTAACGGGGATTGGGTGCAGTGGGTAACGGGGACTGGGTGCAGTGGGTAACGGGGATTGGGTGCAGTGGGAAGCGGGGATTGGGTGCAGTGGGTAACGGGGATTGGGTGCAGTGGGAAGCGGGGATTGGGTGCAGTGGGTAACGGGGATTTGGTGCAGTGGGTAACGGGGACTGGGGGCAGTGGGAAGCGGGGACTGGGTGCAGTGGGAAGCGGGGACTGGGTGCAGTGGGAAGCGGGGACTGGGTGCAGTGGGAAGCGGGGACTGGGGGCAGTGGGAAGCGGGGACTGGGTGCAGTGGGTAACGGGGACTGGGGGCAGTGGGTAACGGGGACTGGGGGCAGTGGGAAGCGGGGACTGGGTGCAGTGGGAAGCGGGGACTGGGGGCAGTGGGAAGCGGGGACTGGGTGCAGTGGGAAGCGGGGACTGGGGGCAGTGGGAAGCGGGGATTGGGTGCAGTGGGTAACGGGGACTGGGGGCAGTGGGAAGCGGGGACTGGGTGCAGTGGGTAACGGGGACTGGGGGCAGTGGGAAGCGGGGATTGGGTGCAGTGGGTAACAGGGACTGGGTGCAGTGGGAAGCGGGGAATGGGTGCAGTGGGAAGCGGGGATTGGGTGCAGTGGGAAGTGGGGACTGGGTGCAGTGGGAAGCGGGGACTGGGTGCAGTGGGTAACGGGGACTGGGGGCAGTGGGTAACGGGGACTGGGGGCAGTGGGTAACGGGGACTGGGGGCAGTGGGTAACGGGGACTGGGTGCAGTGGGAAGCGGGGACTGGGTGCAGTGGGAAGCGGGGACTGGGGGCAGTGGGTAACGGGGACTGGGGGCAGTGGGAAGCGGGGACTGGGTGCAGTGGGAAGCGGGGACTGGGGGCAGTGGGAAGCGGGGACTGGGTGCAGTGGGAAGCGGGGACTGGGTGCAGTGGGAAGCGGGGACTGGGTGCAGTGGGAAGCGGGGACTGGGGGCAGTGGGAAGCGGGGACTGGGTGCAGTGGGAAGCGGGGACTGGGTGCAGTGGGAAGCGGGGACTGGGGGCAGTGGGTAACGGGGACTGGGGGCAGTGGGTAACGGGGACTGGGGGCAGTGGGAAGCGGGGACTGGGGGCAGTGGGTAACGGGGACTGGGGGCAGTGGGAAGCGGGGACTGGGTGCAGTGGGAAGCGGGGACTGGGTGCAGTGGGAAGCGGGGACTGGGGGCAGTGGGTAACGGGGACTGGGGGCAGTGGGTAACGGGGACTGGGGGCAGTGGGAAGCGGGGACTGGGGGCAGTGGGTAACGGGGACTGGGGGCAGTGGGAAGCGGGGACTGGGTGCAGTGGGAAGCGGGGACTGGGTGCAGTGGGTAACGGGGATTGGGTGCAGTGGGTAACGGGGACTGGGGGCAGTGGGTAACGGGGACTGGGGGCAGTGGGTAACGGGGACTGGGGGCAGTGGGTAACGGGGACTGGGGGCAGTGGGTGGCGGGGACTGGGGGCAGTGGGAAGCGGGGACTGGGTGCAGTGGGAAGCGGGGACTGGGTGCAGTGGGAAGCGGGGACTGGGTGCAGTGGGAAGCGGGGACTGGGTGCAGTGGGAAGCGGGGACTGGGTGCAGTGGGAAGCGGGGACTGGGGGCAGTGGGCGGCGGGGACTGGGGGCAGTGGGTGGCGGGGACTGGGGGCAGTGGGAAGCGGGGACTGGGTGCAGTGGGAAGCGGGGACTGGGTGCAGTGGGAAGCGGGGATTGGGTGCAGTGGGTAACAGGGACTGGGGGCAGTGGGAAGTGGGGACTGGGTGCAGTGGGTAACAGGGACTGGGTGCAGTGGGAAGCGGGGACTGGGTGCAGTGGGAAGCGGGGACTGGGTGCAGTGGGAAGCGGGGACTGGGTGCAGTGGGAAGCGGGGACTGGGTGCAGTGGGAAGCGGGGACTGGGTGCAGTGGGAAGCGGGGACTGGGTGCAGTGGGAAGCGGGGACTGGGTGCAGTGGGAAGCGGGGATTGGGTGCAGTGGGAAGCGGGGACTGGGGGCAGTGGGAAGCGGGGATTGGGTGCAGTGGGAAGCGGGGACTGGGTGCAGTGGGAAGCGGGGACTGGGTGCAGTGGGAAGCGGGGACTGGGTGCAGTGGGAAGCGGGGACTGGGTGCAGTGGGTAACGGGGACTGGGGGCAGTGGGAAGCGGGGACTGGGGGCAGTGGGTAACGGGGACTGGGGGCAGTGGGAAGCGGGGACTGGGTGCAGTGGGAAGCGGGGACTGGGGGCAGTGGGAAGCGGGGACTGGGGGCAGTGGGAAGCGGGGACTGGGTGCAGTGGGAAGCGGGGACTGGGGGCAGTGGGAAGCGGGGACTGGGTGCAGTGGGAAGCGGGGACTGGGGGCAGTGGGCGGCGGGGACTGGGTGCAGTGGGCGGCGGGGATTGGGTGCAGTGGATAATGTTCCCTGTTGTATTTCATGCTCACAGAGTCTGGGCAGTTACAGAATGGAGAGCAACCCCAGAGGCTCCTGTGTGATCATCAACAACGGCAAGTTCAAGACGATGGGAGAACGGAGAGGAACGCACGTGGACGCAGGTAAAGGTTGCAATTGCTGTCCGCTCCCTGGACTTGTAGCTCTAACTCCGGGAAGTGGAGGTCGGATCCCGTGTCACTGTTACAAAGGGGAGGCCGATCCCCTCTCTGAGAACTGACACTCAACCACTCAAAAGAGGAGTACATTCCTTTATAATCTGTTAAAGTGAGTGTGAGAAGGGGGATTATCTGCACTTTGGCAACTCTCAGTGGTTAAATCAACATAACTACCCAACACACTCTGTAAAATCAACAAGCTACACTTTAATTATCTAACTAACAGCAAACAGGCTAACTAGACTACTAACAAACCGAATCAAATACTATTCTAATGGAGTGCTGTTTAGATAAATACAATTCTCATAATTACAAAAAAATATAATTTTTAGTCACTCTCAAAATGCCGTCTCCCGGAATCCTCTGTCTTCTTTGCAGATTTCTTCTGTCTTCACTATCTTCTGTTCTGTTGGTACTTTTACGATTGAGATTAGGTTTTCTTTTAAGACATTAATGTGGCTGTTGGAGAGCTGCTGCCTGTCTCTGATCCAAACTAAGCTGTTAGTCGGCAGTCGCTGGCAGGCGGCCTTCTGGCAGTTTGGAGCTGGGAGCTGTGTTTTATACCCCCGACGGCATACCAAAGTTCGAAAAATAGGATTGGTTTACAGGTTATCAAAACATCAAGTTCAAATCCGATAGGCTGCTGCTATTCAAATGCCTGGTTTAAACTGATTGTCGTCCTGGCAGCAATACATTGTTTCACTCTGTGTTCTCTGTGTACATCAGTACAAAAAAAAGTACCTTTTTTTAAACTCTAAGGACAGAAAAAACAAACTCACCTTTTAAACAATTTTTACAACTCTTAGCATTTTTACTGTTTTTTAAATAATTTTCTGCGCACTAACTTCCCAACGCTGTGGGATTTCTCCCTCCGCAGAGCGTCTCGATGCGGTCTTCAGGTGGCTTGGCTTCGAGGTGACTCTGTACAAAAACCTCACGGCTGAGGAGATGCGGAACACGATGCTAGTCTTCCAGCAAATGGACCACACGGCCCGCGATTGCTTTGTCTGCTGCATCCTGACACACGGCGAGAGAGGCGTGATGTGTGGCACGGATAGCGAGCAGGTCGCCATCTCTGAAATCACCTCCTTCTTCTCGGGCACGAGGTGCCCCAGTCTCCGGGAGAAGCCCAAGCTTTTCTTCATTCAGGCCTGTCAGGGAAGGAAGAAACAGGACTGCGTGGAGATTGAGATCCAGCCCAGTATCACTGGGATCCAGTCCCCCAGCGCCGGGATCCAGTCTCCCAGCGCCGGGATCCAGTCCCCCAGCGCCGGGATCCAGTCCCCCAGCGCCGGGTTCCAGTCCCCCAGCGCCGGGATCCAGTCCCCCAGCGCCGGGATCCAGTCCCCCAGCGCCGGGATCCAGTCCCCCAGCGCCGGGATCCAGTCCCCCAGCGCCGGGATCCAGTCCCCCAGCGCCGGGATCCAGTCCCCCAGTGCCGGGATCCAGTCCCCCAGCGCATGGATCCAGTCCCCCAGCGCCAGGATCCAGTCCTCCAGCGCCGGGATCCAGTCCTCCAGCGCCGGGATCCAGTCCTCCAGCGCCGGGATCCAGTCCTCCAGCGCCGGGATGCAGTCCTCCAGCGCCGGGATGCAGTCCTCCAGCGCCGGGATGCAGTCCTCCAGCGCCGGGGTGCAGTCCTCCAGCGCCGGGATCCAGTCCTCCAGCGCCGGGATCCAGTCCTCCAGCGCCGGGATGCAGTCCTCCAGCACCGGGATCCAGTCCCCCAGCGCCGGGATCCAGCCCAGTAGCGCCGGGATCCAGTCCCCCAGCGCATTGATCCAGTCCCCCAGCGCCGGGATCCAGTCCTCCAGCGCCGGGATCCAGTCCTCCAGCGCCGGGATCCAGCCCTCCAGCGCCGGGATCCAGTCCTCCAGCGCCGGGATCCAGTCCTCCAGCGCTGGGATCCAGCTCCCCAGCTTTGGGATTGAGTCTCCGCTGGAGGAGGATGCCGTATGCAGCAGTGCCACGATCCCGGACGAAGCAGATTTTCTCCTGGGCATGGCGACCGTGGAGGGGTACGTCTCCTATCGACACATCCAGGAGGGGGCCTGGTATATCCAATCCCTGTGCGAGAACCTGGAGAAATACTGCGGCAGGTACTAACACCCAGAGGCGAAACACGGCACAGAAGTAGGGAGAAGAGAGAGAGTGGGAGAGACGGTGAGGAGAGAGAGAGAGAGAGAGAGAGCGGGAGAGACTGGGAGGAGAGAGAGAGTGGGACAGACGGGGAGGAGAGAGAGAGAGAGAGAGTGGGAGAGGAGAGAGAGAGAGAGCGGGAGAGAAGGGGAGGAGAGAGAGAGTGGGAGAGGAGAGAGAGAGAGAGCGGGAGAGAAGGGGAGGAGAGAGAGAGTGGAACAGACTGGGAAGAGAGAGAGAGAGCGGGAGAGAAGGGGAGGAGAGAGAGAGTGGGAGAGACAGGGAGGAGAGAAAGAGAGAGAGAGAGCGGGAGAGAAGGGGAGGAGAGAGAGAGTGGGAGAGACAGGGAGGAGAGAGAGAGTGGAACAGACTGGGAGGAGAGAAAGATAGAGAGCGCAGATAGAACAGCAACTTGCTTTGAGATAAAACCTTTACAGTACTGAAATGTGCTTGGGTGTTTTCCAGAAACATTATACAGCAATGTCTGTCACTGAGCCAGATAAGGAGATACTGGACTCAGGGCTTGGGCAAAGGGAGAGCTTTTGCGGAGGGTTTGAAAGGAGGAATGTGAGGTGGAGAGATTCAGGAAGGGAGTTCCAGAACCTGGCTGAGTGGCCAGTGCACATGGGGAAACTGGCAGCTTAGATGATGCTGCTCGGGGAGCGTGTCGCTGACACAGCACGGTGGCACAGTGAGGAAGGCGCGGCAAGGGTGGCACAGTGAGGAAGACACAGCACGGTGGCACAGTGAGGAAGGCGCGGCAAGGGTGGCACAGTGGGTTAGCGTTGCTGCCTCACAGCGCCAGGTACTTGGGTTTGATTCCCGACTTGGGTCACTGTCTGTGTGGAGTCTGCATGTTCTCCCCGTGTCTGGGCGGGTTTCCTCCGGGTGCTCCGGTTTCCTCCCACAGCCTGAAAGACGTGCTGGTTAGGGTGCATTGGCCGTGCTAAATTCTCCCTCAGTGTACCCGAACAGGCGCCGGAGTGTGTCGACCAGGAGAATTTCACAATAACTTCATTGCAGTGTTAATGTAAGCCTTACTTGTGACATTAATAAATAAACTTAAATAAGGCTAGATCCTTGGGGGACACCAGAGGTAACGGTACAGGAGCAGGGAGGGGGCTGGGGGAGGCTGGAGGCGGAGGGGGCTGGGGGAGGCTGGAGGCGGAGGGGGCTGGGGGAGGCTGGAGGCGGATGGGGAGGGGTCTGGAGGAGAATGGGGAGGGGGCTGGGGGCAGATGGGGAGGGGGCTGGAGAAGAATGGGGAGGGGGCTGGGGGAGGCTGGAGGCGGATGGGGAGGGGGCTGGGAGAGGCGGATGGGAAGGGGGCTGGAGGCGGATGGGGAGGGGGCTGGGAGAGGCGGATGGGGAGGGGGCTGGGAGAGGTGGATGGGGAGGGGGCTGGGGGAGGCGGATGGGGTCACCATGTCAAAGGCTGGAGGATGCGGAGGGAGAGTGTCTCTTGGTGACTCTCACACTCGCTCACTTTGCTGTGAGCGCTTTTGGTCTGTGACTTGGGGCAGAAACCTGATTGGAGGGATTCAGTCATGCAGTCCTGGGATAGGTGGGAAGGGATTTAGGAAGCGACATGTTGAAGGAATTTGGAGAGGAGTGGGAAATCGGAGATTTGGGACAGAAATTTGGATGGAAAGAGGGAGCGTGGTCAAGGATTTGTTTTTTCAGTGGCAGGGAGAGAGAGAGGCAGGGAGAGAGACACGGAGAGAGAGAGACGCAGAGAGAGAGAGAGACGCAGAGAGAGAGAGACGCAGAGAGAGAGACGCAGAGAGAGAGAGACGCAGAAAGAGAGGCAGAGAGAGAGAGAGACGCAGAGAGAGAGAGGCAGAGAGAGAGAGACGCAGAGAGAGAGAGAGGCAGGGAGAGAGTTGCAGAGAGAGAGAGAGAGAGACGCAGAGAGAGAGAGAGAGACGCACAGAGAGAGAGACGCAGAGAGAGAGAGAGGCAGAGAGAGAGACGCAGAGAGAGAGAGAGAGACGCAGAGAGAGAGAGAGGCAGAGAGAGAGAGAGAGGCAGAGAGAGAGAGAGGCAGAGAGAGAGGCAGAGAGAGAGAGGCAGAGAGAGAGAGACGCAGAGAGAGAGAGAGGCAGAGAGAGAGGCAGAGAGAGAGAGAGAGGCAGAGAGAGAGAGACGCAGAGAGAGAGAGAGACGCAGAGAGAGAGAGAGACGCAGAGAGAGAGAGACGCAGAGAGAGAGAGAGGCAGAGAGAGAGACGCACAGAGAGTGAGAGTGGGATATTTGGGGAGAGTGTAGAAGACACAGGAAGGGTGGGACATGTAGCAGGGACACAGGAAGCGATGGGAGGGTGGGTGGAGGGTGGGTCTCCCAGCCGGGACTGGCCCTGTCGCTGGGAGTGAGTGGTGATCAGAGTGAGTGTCGCTAACGCCTGGTTATTCCTTTCCAGTGAGGACTTGCTCAGCATTCTGACTATCGTCAACAGGGATGTCAGCGGGAAGAAGGACAAGCAAGACAAGACGCAAATGCCACAGCCTCGTTACACCCTGAGGAAGAAGCTTTACTTCCCTGTCACTCAGACCTTCAGCAGTTTCACCAACTCCTTGTAGTGTCTGCACCTGGAGCTGGGAGGAGAGTGTCTCTCGGAGGTTCCTGCGAGTGCCGGGGCCCCCGCTGGTGGATACTGGGTGGAGGGAATGTGCAATCCTCTCGGTCTGATGAGCTCTTTATTTCGTGGGTGTCACGGTGGTTGGCGCTGCTGCCTCACTGCGCCAGGGACATGGGTTCGATTCCCGGCTCGGGTCACTGTCTGTGTGGAGTCTGCACATTCTCCCCGTGTCTGCGTGGGTTTCCTCCGGATGCTCCGGTTTCCTCCCACAGTCTGAAAGACGTGCTGGTTAGGGGGATTAGTGGGGTAACTGCGCAGGGTTACGGTGCCGGGGGATAGGGCCTGGGTAAGATGCTCTGTTGGAGAGTCGGTGCAGACTCGATGGGCCGAATGGCCTCCTGCACTGTAGGGATTCGATGATAATGAAGTGTTTTGACATCACACTGTGAACCTGGATAATTGCACCATGAACCCGGCT
>NC_135814.1:103277071-103279571 GCF_964213995.1 Mustelus asterias | reverse complement strand
CCCCCACCCTCACTTCCCCCACCCTCACTCCCCCCCACTCCTCCCACCCTCACTCCCCCCCCACCCTCACTCCCCCCCACCCTCACTCCCCCCCACCCTCACTCCCCCCCACCCTCACTCCCCCCCACCCTCACTCCCCCCACCCTCACTCCCCCCACCCTCACTCTCCCCACCCTCACTCCCCCCCACCCTCACTCCCCCCACCCTCACCCTCACTCCCCCCCACCCTCACTTCCCCCACCCTCACTCCCCCCCACCCTCACTCCCCCCCACCCTCACTCCCCCCACCCTCACTCCCCCCACCCTCACTTCCCCCCACCCTCACTTCCCCCCACCCTCACTTCCCCCCACCCTCACCCTCACTCCCCCCCACCCTCACTCCTCCCCACCCTCATTCCTCCCCACCCCCACCCTCGCTCCACACCCCCACCCTCATTCCTCCCCACCCCCACCCTCGCTCCACACCCCCACCCTCACTCCTCCCCACCCCCACCCCACCCCACCCCTCCCCACCCCCAACCCCACCCTCACTCCCCCCCACCCCCACCCTCACTCTTCCCCACCCCCACCCTCACTCCCCCCCACCCTCACTCCTCCCCACCCCCACCCTCACTCCCCACCCCCACCCCTCCACACCCCCACCCTCACTCCTCTCCCACCCTCACTCCCCCCTCCCTGCCACAGCTCCTCGCTCTGTCTGAGACACATTCTGAACAGCATCAAGGATCCTCCACAACCACGCAGCGGCCAGCCTCAGCTCAGAGCACAGTCCGATCCCACACACAGGATTGAGACTCCTGTTTATTTGGGACACTGACAGCGTTGTCCATCTGTGTAAAACACTGGCTTCATTGAGGGGAATTTCAGCTTCCACTGTATTCTCCATATCTCTAATAACTCCAGACCCAACAACCAACTCCCCTTCTCTCTCTCCCCCGGTTCCAGCACCCACTCTCTGCCCCCTCCCCCCCCACTTTAAGCCCTCTTTTCTCATTCTCTTCCCCCCCATCCCCTCCTCCTCCTCCATCCCCTCCCCCCCTCTACTCTTGAATCTTTCGAGTCGGTGGCCCCTCTGAAGATCATAGAATTCCTACAGTGCAGAATGAGACCATTCGGCCCATCGAGTCTGTACCGACCACAATCCCACCCAGGCCCTATTCCCGTAACCCCACGCATTTACCCCACTAATCCCTCTAACCTATGCATCCCAGGACACTAAGGGGCAATTTATCACGGCCAATGTACATAACCAGCACATTTTTGGACTGCGGGAGGAAACCGGAGCACCCGGAAGAAACCCACGCAGACACGGGGAGAACGTGCAAACTCCACACAGACAGTGACCCAAGCCGGGAATCGAACCCAGGTCTCTGGAGCTGTGAGGCAGCAGTGCTAACCACTGTGTCGCTGTGTCACCCACGGTAATTTACAATATCCCACACTCTCCCCCGCTGAGGCCCAACCTGCAGCATTTAAGAATCATTGAATCATACAGAGCAGAAGAGGCCCTTCAGCCCATCGAGTCTGCACTGACACGCAAGAAATACCTGACCTCCCACCTCATTCCACTTGCCAGCACTTGGCCCATAGCCCTGAATGTTACGATGCGCCAAGTACTCATCCAGGTACTATTTAAAGGATGTGAGGCATCCCGCCTCCACCACCCTCCCAGGCAGCGCATTCCAGACCCTCACCACCCTCTGGGTAAAAAGAATTTTCCTCACACCCCCCCAAACCTCCTGCCCCATACCTTCAACCTATGTCCCCTCGTGACTGACCCTTCAACTAAGCGGAACGGCTGCTCCTTATCCACCCTGTCAGGTGTCCCTCATAATCTTGTACACCTCGATCAGGTCGCCCCTCAGTCTTCTCTGCTCCAAAGAAAACAACCCAAGCCTACCCTACCTCTCTTCATAATTTAAATGCTCCGTCCCAGGCAGCATCCTGGTGAATCTCCTCCGCACCCTCTCCAGTGCAATCACGTCCTTCCTATAATGTGGCGACCAGAACTGCACACAGTGCTCCAGCTGTGGCCTCACCAAAGTTCTATACAACTCCAACATGACCTCCCTGCTTTTGTAATCTACACCCCGATTAGAGTCATAGATTCGTAGAGGTTTACAGCATGGAAACAGGCCATTCGGCCCAACTTGTCCATGCTGTCCTTTTTTTAAAAATCCCTAAGCTAGTCCCAATTGCCCGCATTTGGCCCATATCCCTCTATACCCATTTTACCCATGTCACTGTCTAAATGCTTTTTAAAAGACAAAATTGTACCCGCCTCTACTACTACCTCTGGCAGCTTGTTCCAGACACTCACCATCCTCTGTGTGAAAAAATTGCCCCTTTGGACACTTTTGTATCTCTCCCCTCTCACCTTAAACCTATCCCCTCTAGTTTTACACTCCCCTACTTTGGGAAAATATATTGACTATCTAGCTGATCTATGCCCCTCATTATTTTATAGACCTCTAAAAGGTCACCCCTCAGCCTCCAACGC
>NC_135814.1:103169571-103272071 GCF_964213995.1 Mustelus asterias | reverse complement strand
TCCTGCTCTCTCTGCCTCCGATCATCATCCAGCTCCTGTTGGATCTGCCGCTCCATCTCATGCCTCCTCTGCTCGCCGCCATCTTGCTGCTGGCCCCGGGCACGCTGCTGCTCGCCCACCGGCCACCTGCTCCCTGACTGCGTCAGGTATCTCGACCCGGCTCCCGGCGTGGCCCCCGCCGCGTGCTCAGAGCCTTCCTGATTGGACACAAAGGCGGTTAAAGTATATCCCACCCCCTCCCCCTCCCCACCTCCCTGTAAAAGGCTAACACTGGGTCTGAACACAACCGCTGAGGAGAAAAGGCTCGAGGCCCGATTTGGAGCCTGAACGGGAAGGCCCGAGAAGGAGTCTTGGGCCTACGTGATGTGGGCCGTAAGAGCGGCTGACTCCTGTGGTGACTCCTCGGACACTTTCCCCAGTCTACCAGGAAGAATATCGGTCCCGTATCTCAAGACCAGCTTGTATTTATACAGCACCTTCTTGACAGGAGTACTAAATTTGACCTGAGACACAGAACGAGATATTGTATCAGAGGCTTGATCGAAGAAGCTTTGGGCAGCACAGTGATTAGCACTGCCGCCTGTAACTGGTCCTCAGAGGCAGAAGTCCCTTCACCCAAATCCCTTTATTTACAAGTCTGACAACAGCATACAGAGAGCTCTCAGTTAACAATCTACACTAGGAGTTCCAGAGGAACTGACACTCCTGCTTAAATACAAACAAGAGGCTCCCTGATCGGCCCATCAATTTGGCCCTTAATCAGGGCGCTCATATTCTAACAGGCCCACCTCAATTGCCTGATTAAAGTCATTACATCGCCTCACAACGCCAGGGACCCGGGTTCAATTCCGACCTTGGGTCACTATCTGTGTGGAGTTTGCACGTTCTCCCTGTGTCTGCATGGGTTTCCTCTGGGTGCTCCAGTTTCCTCCCATGCTCCAAAGATGAGCGGGTTAGGTTGATTGGCTGTGCTGAGTTGACCCCAGTGTCAGGGGGATTAGCAGGGTAAATGTATGGGGTTATGGAAATAGGGCCTGGGTGAGATTGCTGTTGGTGCAGACTTGATGGGCTGAATGGCCTCCTTCTGCACTGTAGGGATTCTATGATTCTATTCTATGAAGCATCTCTAAAGGAGCTTTTTAAGGAGAAGGTAGGGAAGGAATTCCAGAGATTGGGACCCCAGGAAGCAGAGAGTGCGGCCACAATCGATGGAGCAAATTGGGATGCTCAAGAGGCCGGAATTAGATGAGCAGGGGTCACTCGCAGGGTCGAGGAGCTTGAGGGGATTACAGGGATAGGGAGGGTGAGGCCATGGAGGGATTTGAAATCGAGGGTGAGAATTTTAAAGTCTGGGTGTTGCTTGCCGGGAGGTCAGAGGTCAAGTGGGGGGGCTGGTGAGAGGGGAATGGGATTCGCCCTAAGCTAAGACGCGGGCAGCAGAGTTTTGGATGACCTCAGGTTTACAGGGTGGAGTGTGGGAGAGCGGCCAGGCTGGAATGGCCGAGTCTGGAGATAACGGAGACCTGGGCGAGGGTTTCAGCAGTCGATGAGCTGAGAAAGGGGTGGAGTCAGGTGATGTCACGAAGGTGGAAACAGGCAGCCAATGATGACAAGAATATGTCATCTTGGAGTCCAATACCTTGGCAGCACCAGCTTGAAGAAAACTCCCAGATGGGAGAGGGAAGACTACAAGGACCATAGAATCATAGAATCCTACAGTGCAGAAGGAGGCCATTCGGCCCACTGAGTCTGCACCGACCACAATCCCACCCAGGCCCTATCCCTATAACCCCACATATTTACCCTGCTAATCCCCCTGACACTAAGAGGCAACTTAGCATGGCCAATCCACATAACCAGCATGTCTTTCAGACTGTGGGAGGAAATCGGTGTACCCAGAGGAAACCCACGCAGACATGGGGAGAATGTGCAAACTCCACACAGACAGTGACCCGAGGCTGGAATCGAACCCGGGTTCCTGGCACTGTGAGGCAGCAGTGCTAACCACTGTGTCACCCGCAATATATTCGGAAACGGCAGGGGGGGGGTTGAGTAGTGGAGGGGTGAGATTGCGGAATGAAGGGTGGGGGTAGAGGCCGGGGTGACAGGAGGCCTGACAGGAGGAGAATAGAAATGTCAGGGGCAGATCTGAGGCCACAGCCCTGCACAGGAGGGAGTGAGGGACGGGACAGACCGGGGCAGATTGTGACTTGGGGGGGGGGTAAAAAGTTTTGGGATTCGATGGGGGCAATTGGGGGTGTTCCAATTGTGATGAGGGGAACACTCAGCTGATAGTAGGAGTGGTTTAAGAGTAAGCTGGGGGGGGGGGGGGGGGGTGCTGGTTGGGAAGTACTCCTCCCTCTCTCAGCCCACGAGCAGTGCTGGAAAGTGACTTAACCTTGCTGTATCGAGCAGTCGACAACTCCTTCCCACTGCTGAGATTCCCGAGCGCTGGGAAACTCAGCCAGCTGACTTGGCTTATATCTACAATGGAGGGACAGTCTGATGCAAGACAAGGCGGGTGGGTTTGCAGCGAGTTAGGCTCGGGTTTGAGACTTTGTAACATCCCATACTGACCCAAACCCACCCGTCTTTTGCAGGGGAGCTTGGAGGGGGTTAAAGTTCCCCCTGACTTAATGAGACCGGCTGGGACTAATCCTTTCTGGGTGCGTAAGCCAATTTATTTCTTAATTAGTGTCACAAGTAGGCTTACATTAACGCTGCAATGAAGTTACTGTGAAAATCCCCTAGTCCCCACACTCTGGCGTCTGTTGAGGGAGAATTTAGCACGGCCAATGCACCCGAACCAGCACGTCTTTCGGACTATAGGAGGAAACTGGAGCACCCGGAAGAAACCCACGCAGACATGGTGAGACTCCGCACAGACAGTGACCCAAGCCGGGAATTGAACCCGGATCCCTGGTGCTGTGAGGCAGCAGTGCTAACCACTGTGCCACCGTGCCGTCCTATCTTTCCCTTTCAGCTGCTGACTGATGTCCACACAGTGTCACTTACTCCGTAAGCTTCTCCCTGTCTCGCCTGCTCCCTTGCTGCTCCTCTGGCTGTGGAGTCCGGGAAGCGGGAGTCGGAATTCTCCTCCGCATCGATGGCCGTAACTATTGACCCTGAGGTCGTAACGTTCCTTCTCCTTGTTGAGTGCAGCGACCCTCCGTCCTCAGAGCTGTACTGCGTCTCCCCCTCATACCCCTCATCACCACCTCGCCCCGCTCCCTTCTTCCTCGGTTTAGAAGAATCCTTCTGTTTCAGCTGGGATGCGTGTCGTTGCTGCGGCAACCTCTTCTCCCTGGGTCTCCCTAAACACACAGAGTTTGGGTTTAATTGGTGAGTTCGGCACAGGCTGACATTCACTCTCTTCCATCTGGGTCAGCAGGCGACACGTGATCGACAGGGTCGGGGGGAGAGGGGTTCAGTTCTGGGGGTCACTGGGATCAGGGCAGTCAGTGACAGTCGGTTAGTGTTTGCCACATGCTGGAACTGTGGCAACTTTTTTATTCTTTCACGGGATGTGGGTGTCGCTGGCTGGGCCAGCAGTTGTTGCCCATTTCTAATTGCCCCTTGAACTGAGTGTCTCACTCGGACATTTCAGAGGCAGTTAAGAGTCACCCACATTGCTGTGGGTCTGGAGTCACATGTAGGTCAGACCGGGTAAGGACGGCAGATTTCCTTCCCTAAAGGACAAAATCTTTACACAGTGCAGAAGGAGGCCATTCGGCCCATTGAGTTTGCACTAGCTCTCTGAAGGAGCATTCTACCCAGTCCCACTCCCCTGCCCAATCCCCATAACCTTACACATCTTTTCAGGTAGCAATCCAATGCCCTTTGTGAATCAGTGGGACATTAATAGGATCTCAGTGAACTAGGCAGATATTGAATTACAATATCCATCTAGTTTTAGAATTACAGTCACCGTTACTGAGACTAGCTTTTTAAATTCCAGATTTTAATTGGATTCAAATTTCTTAGTTGCCAGGGTGGGATTTGAACCTGTGTCTTCTGCTAAAGTAACCAATGAGAGGTCTCAACAACAGCAGCCACTAGGATCAACCAATGACATGACCGGGAATCATGTGACAGCCCAGTGACATCATGAGGGAGGTCACAGGGTGGCCCAGTGACATCATCAGGGCGGTCACAGGGTGGCCCAGTGACATCATCAGGGCGGTCACATGGTGGCCCAGTGACATCATCAGGGCGGTCACATGGTGGCCCAGTGACATCAGGGCGGTCACATGGTGGCCCAGTGACATCAGGGCGGTCACATGGTGGCCCAGTGACATCATCAGGGAGGTCACATGGTGGCCCAGTGACATCATCAGGGAGGTCACATGGTGGCCCAGTGACATCATCAGGGAGGTCACATCATGGCCCAGTGACATCGTCAGGGAGGTCACAGGGTGGCTCAGTGACATCATTGAGGGGTCACAAGGTGTTAACATCAGACAGACGTTTTAGAAATCATAGAAATCATAGAAACCCTACAGTGCAGAAAGAGGCCATTCGGCCCATCGAGTCTGCACCGACCACAATCCCACCCAGGTCCTACCCCCATATCCTGACATATTTACCCACTAATCCCTCTAACCTACGCATCTCAGGACACTAAGTGGCAATTTTTAGCATGGCCAATCAACCTAACCCGCACATCTTTGGACTGTGGGAGGAAACCGGAGCACCCGGAGGAAACCCACACAGACACGTTTTACATGGGCTCTGGGTGTTGAGGGGACAGTGAGCTCTAAGTTTGACCGGTTACCCTGTAGCCATTAATGTTACCCCCATCTGAGAGCCACTGCCAGCCAATCAAATAGCAGGAAGCTTGGTTGCCCCTGCAGTGCCACCAGGAGTGGCGCCCAATGCCAGGACCACTGGCAGGAGCTGGTGATGGAGGCCAGATTTTCAGCTTAGTCTGGGGTTTCACTGGGGCCAGGCTGGCAGGCCAGGGATGGCAGGATTCTGGGGGGAGGGGGGTCAGAATAGACAGGGTGCTGGGGGGAGGGTGGGGAGAGTGGGTTAGAATAGACAAGGTGTTGGGGGGTGTTTCGTCAGAATAGACAGGGTGCTGGGGGAGGAGGGGAGGGTGGGTCAGAATAGACAGGGTGCTGGGGGAGGGTGGGTCAGAATAGACAGGGTGCTGGGGGAGGGGGGGAGGGGGGAGGTGAACACAGGCGGTGGCCCTCAGGTGGGTAGTGTTCTGAACCAGCAGGTACCCCAGCCACAACACCGCCAAATCCCACCTGCTGGTCTGGACGCTGCCTCTCCAACAGGGGGCAAAGTGCCAGCGGCAGTGGGATTAATTGCCCAATTAAAGACTCGTGAGAGGTCTATGGGTGGGAGTGGCATGCCCAACACTGCCCTGCAGCGGGTTAAGTACCCGTAGGAGGGGGGAGGAGGACAGGCTGACTGCACAGAACCACTGACTGCAAATTTACAACCCCAAAACTAACCTGCCATCTTGCCCCTGGGGGGAGGGCAGGGAGGGTGGGAGAGGATGGAGGGGGGGGGGGGGGGGGCGGGAGAGGGCAGGTGGGGGAGCAGTAAGACTCAGCCCATTATTCCCAGTATTACTCACCTACAACAAACTCAGCGCGTCCATTGTTCTTGCTCCTCTCAGTACTTGGCCCTGAGGCCTGGTTTCGGCCTAGTGCCTCCCTCGAGCCTGGTGCTTTGTTAAACCCGGAGCCCTGGTTTCCACCCAGAGGGTTCCTCGACTCTGACCACTTGTTCAGTCCTGACGCCTGGTTTGACCCAACTGAACCCCTGGGGCCTGACGGGTTATTCAGGCCTGCAGTGCGATCCAACCTCAATGAGCCTCTCGGCCTTTCAGAGCTGCTAGCCGCAGAGTCGCTGTCCGGAGCATTCGGATCCCAGTCGGGATTTTCCTCTCCTTTCCTCCTTTTGTTCCTTTGTTTCTTCTGAGGAGAGGAAACGAATTTACAAACAGACATTCCACCTCTGCCCTCAAGCTGGACTTCCCCATTCCCAATCCAGTCAATATTCCCAATCCCAGGCCTCATTCCAATCAGCATTCCCAATCCCAGGCCCCATTTTAAGCTACATTCCCAATCCCAGGCATCATTCCATCAATATTCCCAATCCCAGGCCTTATTCCATCAATATTCCCAATCCCAGGCCTCATTCCATCAATATTCCCAATCCCAGGCCTCATTCCAGGCAATATTACCAATCTCAGGCCTCATTCCAGTCAATATTACCAATCCCAGGCCTCATCCCAATCAGCATTCCCAATCCTAGGCCTCATTCCAGTCAAAATTCCCAATCCCAGGCATCATTTCATCAATATTCCCAATCCCAGGCCTCATTTCAGTCTGCATTCCTAATCCCAGGCCTTATTCCATCAATATTCCCAATCCCAGGCCTCATTCCAGGCAATATTACCAATCCCAGGCCTCATTCCAGTCAATATTACCAATCCCAGGCCTCATCCCAATCAGCATTCCCAATCCTAGGCCTCATTCCAGTCAAAATTCCCAATCCCAGGCATCATTTCATCAATATTCCCAATCCAGGCCTCATTCCAGTTAAAATTCCCAGCTAAGGCCTCATTTCAACATTTCTGATCCTAGGCCATTATCCCAGTCAACATTCTCAATCCCAAGCTTCATTCCAGAAAATACACTCATTCCCAGGAACAGCTCGTGCTGTGGTTTCATCACATGACCACCCCCCACCCGCCATCGCCCCTCCGCCACCCTCTGCCCCACAGGAAAAAAACAAACATTCTCCTTTCTTCAATATTTTCAAAAAAGCTGTGAAGGAAACAGTGCAGCAGGTTTTTAATGTCAGTTCATCAGTTATCCTGGGTTGTTTCAGCAACCTCTGGAAAATTGATCCTTAATTACCGGAATGCAAAGCAACCTTGAAGGCTTGTCCCAGGCCCCAGGCCCAGCAGATAAACCTACTCCCAAACCCCAGGCCAGGGCAGATAAACCTACTCCCAAACCCCAGACCCAGTAGATAAACCTACTCCCAGGGTCCAGCCAGGGCAGGTAAACCTACTCCCAGGCCCAGGTCCAGGCGATAAACTGACTCCCAGACCCGAGGCCAGGGCTGATAAACCCACTCCCAGGCCCCAGGCCCGGCAGATAAACCTACTCCCAGGCCTCAAGCCAGGCGGATAAACCTACTCCCAGGCCCCAGGTCAGGGGAAATAAACCCACTCTCAGGCCCCAGGCCCAGCAGATAAACCTACTCCCAACCCCAGGTCAGGGGAAATAAACCTACTCCCAGACCCCAGGCCCAGCAGATAAACCTACTCCCAGGGCTCAGGCCAAGGCAGATAAACCTACTCTTAGGGCCCAAGCCAGGGCAGCTATACCTACACCCAGGCCCCAGACCAGATAAACCTACTCCCAGGCCCCAGGCCCGGCAGATAAACCTACTCCCAGGCCTCAGGCCAGGGCAGCTAAACCTACTCCCAGGCCCCAGATCAGATAAACCTACTCCCAGGCCCCAGCCCACCAGATAAACCCACTCCCCAGCCTGGCAGATAAACCTACTCCCAGGCCTCAAACCAGAGAGATAAACCTACTTTCAGGCCCCAGGCCAGGGCAGATAAACCTACTCCCATGGCCCAGGCCAGGGCAGATAAACCCATTCCCAGAGCCCTGCCAACAGCCCTTCAGGCTTCAAGACAGCTAACCTTTCCGGCCTAAATGGAGAGGCTTTCTGCTCTGTTGAACTCACCGTTCTGATCCCAGTGCTGCCCTCGTCGACTTTGTTCCACACTCCAGCCTCCTGGTCATCAGCATCTGTCCCAGAATCCCCTGCGACCGCATGGCCGTCCTCTCGAAGACGCCCTCTCCTCCTGCGACTGGGGTGGTGTCTGCCATCGCTGCACAGGACAGAGGAGGGTCCAGAGTTAGACGTCGGGGGGTAGATACTGAACAGATAACTCTGGGGGATTGTCGTCTGCTCCACTGTACTCACCCCCAGCCCCAAGATGGTGACAGTGAGGGGGAAGAGTATGGGGGTGACAAAGAACAATTTATCTGAAACAGAGGTTGTCTGCTGTGAGCAATCCTCAGGTTGTGATCCGTCTCCCCGCGCCCCCTGCGTAATATAAAATGGGAAACCTGCATTCTGAGGATCTTGCAGCACGGAGGGCAGCCTTTCTGCCTATCCGTGCTTGTGCCAGTTTGGGAAAGGGTTATTCAATAGACCTCGGTCACCCCCTCCTCTTCTCTTCCCGCAGCCCATGATATAATTCTTATCAAGTCTCGATCCAATTCCCTTTGGAGAGTTACTGTTGAAACTGCTTCCATTGCCCTTTCAGACAAAACACAGAGCTCATTCCATCAGCATTCCCAATCCCGGGCCTCATTCCATTTAACATTCCCAATCCCAGGCCTTATTCCATCAACATTCCCAATCCCAGGCCTCATTCCATCAACATTCCCAATACCAGGCCTCATTCCACCAACATTCCCAATCCCAGGCCTCATTCCATCAACATTCCCAATCCCAGTATTCCATATTGTAACAATTCGATGATAAAACCAATTAATTCCCCTCGACCTGTCGGATCTTGCAGATTTAATCTGTACCCTCTGGACACCGACCCTCCTGCCAATGGGAATTGCTCGACCGACACTAATCCAATCACACTCACCCTTCATGGAGACTGCACGATTCCCCCATCTCCTCAGCTTCTGATAGGCTGTTGGGTTCGGCCAGTGGCCAACCCGATAGGGATGAGATCATTGTCGATTTTCTATTCGTGGAACCTGAGGATGGAGGAATCACAGAGACAACATCAAGCGGGCTTTTGTAATTACAGAGTAAAGCTCCCTCTACACTGTCCCCATCAAACACTCCCAGGACAGGTACAGCACGGGGTTAGATACAGAGTAAAGCTCCCTCTACACTGTCCCCATCAAACACTCGCAGGACAGGTACAGCACGGGGTTAGATACAGAGTAAAGCTCCCTCTACACTGTCCCCATCAAACACTCCCAGGACAGGTACAGCACGGGGTTAGATACAGAGTAAAGCTCCCTCTACACTGCCCCCATCAAACACTCCCAGGACAGGTACAGCACGGGGTTAGATACAGAGTAAAGCTCCCTCTACACTGTCCCCATCAAACACTCCCAGGACAGGTACAGCACGGGGTTAGATACAGAGTAAAGCTCTCTCTACACTGTGTCCATCAAACACTCCCAGGACAGGTACAGCACGGGGTTAGATACAGAGTAAAGCTCCCTCTACACTGTGTCCATCAAACACTCCCAGGACAGGTACAGCACGGGGTTAGATACAGAGTAAAGCTCCCTCTACACTGTCCCCATCAAACACTCCCAGGACAGGTACAGCACGGGGTTAGATACAGAGTAAAGCTCCCTCTACACTGTGTCCATCAAACACTCCCAGGACAGGTACAGCACGGGGTTAGATACAGAGTAAAGCTCCCTCTACACTGTGTCCATCAAACACTCCCAGGACAGGTACAGCACGGGGTTAGATACAGAGTAAAGCTCCCTCTACACTGTCCCCATCAAACACTCCCAGGACAGGTACAGCACGGGGTTAGATACAGAGTAAAGCTCTCTCTACACTGTCCCCATCAAACACTCCCAGGACAGGTACAGCACGGGGATAGATACAGAGTAAAACTTCCTCTGCACTGTCCCCATCAAACACTCCCAGGACAGGTACAGCACGGGGTTAGATACACAGTAAAGCTCTCTCTACACTGTCCCCCATCAAACACTCCCAGGACAGGGACAGCACGGGGTTAGATACAGAGTAAAGCTCCCTCTGCACTGCCCCCATCAAACACTCTCAGGACAGGTACAGCATGGGGTTAGATAGAGAGTAAAGCTCCCTCTACACTGTCCCCATCAAACACTCCCAGGACAGGTACAGCATGGGGTTAGATAGAGAGTAAAGCTCTCTCTACACTGTCCCCATCAAACACTCCCAGGACAGGTACAGCACGGGGTTAGACACAGAGTAAAGCTCCCTCTACACTGTCCCCATCAAACACTCCCAGGACAGGTACAGCATGGGGTTAGATAGAGAGTAAAGCTCTCTCTACACTGTCCCCATCAAACACTCCCAGGACAGGTACAGCACGGGGTTAGATAGAGAGTAAAGCTCCCTCTACACTGTCCCCATCAAACACTCCCAGGACAGGTACAGCACGGGGTTAGATACAGAGTAAAGCTCTCTCTACACTGTCCCCATCAAACACTCCCAGGACAGGTACAGCACGGGGTTAGATACAGAGTAAAGCTCCCTCTACACTGTCCCCATCAAACACTCCCAGGACAGGTACAGCACGGGGTTAGATACAGAGTAAAGCTCCCTCTACACTGTCCCCATCAAACACTCCCAGGACAGATACAGCATGGGGTTAGATACAGAGTAAAGCTCCCTCTACACTGCCCCCCATCAACCACTCCCAGGACAGGTACAGCACGGGGTTAGATACAGAGTAAAGCTCCCTCTACACTGCCCCCCATCAAACACTCCCAGGACAGGTACAGCACGGGGTTAGATACAGAGTAAAGCTCCCTCTACACTGTCCCCATCAAACACTCCCAGGACAGGTACAGCACGGGGTTAGACACAGAGTAAAGCTCCCTCTACACTATCCCCATCAAACACTCCCAGGACAGGTACAGCACGGGGTTAGATACAGAGTAAAGCTCCCTCTACACTGTCCCCATCAAACACTCCCAGGACAGATACAGCATGGGGTTAGATACAGAGGAAAGCCCCATCTTTATGAGTTCTGACAGTGCTGTCAGTGTGATAGATATTCCAGTGTTGCTTTTCGGTGGAGTTCTGGGACTATTCCGGAATTTTGCTTTCTGTCCCGTGTCCGGCCTTCCCGGGGCAGGATCTGTCCCAGATTTCATTTGCAGTCTCTGCTGTATCAGTGGTTGCCTGTCCCTTATCAGGCGCTCTGGTGGTGGTGTGCCAGGGTTGGGTGGCGGTGGTGGGTGATGTCTGGGTGGTTTCTGCGGAATGGGATTGAAGCCAGAGGGACAGTCCCAAAGCCAACTCAGAGTGGGGGTGTGGAGGGGCAGAGGGGCAAACACAGGATGGTGCTGGGGGCAATGATAGGCCCTTGTCCAGTGCCCAGCCTGAACCTCCTCCCTCATCAACCCCGTACACCCCCTGCCCCCCACACCCCTGGTGAAAAGCCTCTAATTTATTTTCTCCACACTAGGTCACCCTAGGATCTACCTACTGGGGGATTAACTAGTTCTCCTCTGAATCTATTGAGGAACCAATGAAAGTGAATTGATCTGTGATAGTTGGAGGATTAGTATCAGGGTTCCTGAACCTTCTGACTGTCGCTGACCCTTGAGATATTGGAAAGATAGATCAGCTAGATCGTCAACATCTTTTCCCAAAGGTAGGGGAGTCTAAAACTAGAGGGCACAGATTTAAGGTGAGAGGGGAGAGATACAAAAGGGTCCAGAGGGGCAATTTTTTCACACAGAGGGTGGTGAGTATCTGGAACAAGCTGCCAGAGGCAGTAGTAGAAGCGGGTACAATTTTGTCTTTTAAAAAACATTTAGACAGTTACAAAGAACAAAGAAAATTACAGCACAGGAACAGGCCCTTCGGCCCTCCAAGCCTGCACCGACCATGCTGCCCGACTGAACTAAAACCCCCTACCCTTCCAGGGACCATATCCCTCTATTCCCATCCTATTCACGTATTTGTCCAGGCGCCCCTTATAAGTCACTATCGTATCTGCTTCCACTACCTCCCCCGGCAGTGAGTTCCAGGCACCCACCACCCTCTGTGTAAAAAACTTACTTCGTACATCTCCTTTAAACCTGGCCCCTCGCACCTTAAACCTATGCCCCCTAGTAATTGACTCTTTCACCCTGGGAAAAAGCTTCTGACTATCCACTCTGTCCATGCCTCTCATAATCTTGTAGACTTCTATCGGGTCGCCCCTCCATCTCAGTCATTCCAGTGAGAACAAACCAAGTTTCTCCAACCTCTCCTCATAGCTAATGCCCTCCATACCAGGCAACATCCTGGTAAATCTTTTCTGTACCCTCTCCAAAGCCTCCACATCCTTCTGGTAGTGTGGTGACCAGAATTGAACACTATATTCCAAGTGCGGCCTAACTAAGGTTCTATAAAGTTGCAACATGACTTGCCAATTTTTAAACTCAATGCCCCAGCCGATGAAGGCAAGCATGCCGTATGCCTTCTTGACTACCTTCTCCACCTGCATTGCCACTTTCAGTGACCTGTGTACCTGTACACCCAGATCCCTTTGCCTATCAATACTCTTAAGGGTTCTGCTATTTACTGTATATTTCCTATCTGTATTAGACTTTCTAAAATGCATTACCTCACATTTGTCCGGATTAAACTCCATCTGCCATTTCTCCACCCAAGTCTCCAACCGATCTATATCCTGCTGTATCCTCTGATGGTCCTCATCGCTATCCGCAAATCCATAGGCATAGAGGGATATGGGCCAAACGCGGGCAATTGGGACTAGCTTAATCGTTAAAAAATAGGGGCAGCATGGACAAGTTGGGCCGAACGGCCTGTTTCCATGCTGTAAACTTCTGTGACTCTATGGCTATCATCAGAGCAGGAATTAAAGCTAAAAGCTTTCCCCAAGCAACATCGAGTTTCACTTGGTCAATTCCCAGCCTGGGGAAAGCTGGGTGTTGGGATTGGCTGGTGTCCTGCGCTGAGTTGTGTGTTATGCTGAAAGGTTTTGCTTTCTGGAACTTTCTCCTGTTGAGTCAGAAACTCCATGAGCCCATGTTCCCTGGGGGTGAATTTAAAATCCACCGCTTACCGTGTGATGGGCGTTTCATTCTCTGCACCACCTCTCCCTCATGTTCGGGATCGTAGACTGAGCTGGGATTGGATCGAGGCGACTCACAATATGGCTGACGTAGATTCCCATCTTCATCCAACTCCATCTCTGCCGGATCACCGGCGGCATCCCGACCTCGGCCTTTGACCTTTGCCCTTCTGTTGGAGCCGTCCTTTGACCCTCTGGCTGTGCCGTTGTCTGGCTCGCCTGCCAATCAAATTGGATGTTAGCGGAATAAAGACACAAGGCACCAGTTTAAACTCTGGCCTAAATCTCTCTCTAGACACTTGGAGGTTTCTTGGGGCTGTTTAGTTATGCTCCCATCTGTGCAAAGTAGATATAAAATGGGTGCGAGGAGCTTAGGCCCATTTTCACCCGCCTCCCCCACCCCTTCATCTCCGAATTCCACTCTCCCACACCCCGGGGCACACACTCTACTTCACCCACGTGATCTTCCTGGACAAGGTGGTCTTTCAATGCACACCGAAGGCAAGTTACCTCATTGCCACCCCAACCACAATCTCGTTCAATGGCAGGGCAGACTCAATGGGCCGAATGGCCTATTTCTGCTCCTACGTCTTATAGAATCATAGAATCCCTACAGTGGAGAAGGGGGCCCTTTGGCCCATCGAGCCTGTACTGACAACAATCCTACCCAGGCCCTATCCCTGTAATCCCACTATTTCTAATCCCCCTGACACTAGGGCCAATTTAACATGGCCAATGCACCTAACCCGCACATCTTTGTGGGAGGAAACCAGAGCACCCGGAGAAAATCCATGCCGACACAGGGAAGAACGTGCAGACTCCGCATAGACAGAGACCCAAGCCGGGAATCGAACCCGGGTCCCTGGCGCTGTGAGGCAGCAGTGCTAACCACTGTGCACCATGCTGCCCTAATAAAGTTACTGCGAAAATCCCCTAGTCACCACACTCTGGCACCTGTTCGGGTACACCGAGGGAGAATTTAGCATTGTCAATGCACCTAATCTTTTGGAGTGTGGGAGGAAACCTGAGCATCGGGAGGAAACCCAGGCAGACACGGGGAGAATGTGCAAACTCCATACAGACAGTGACCCAAGCTGGGAATCGAACCTGGGTCCCTGGCACTGTGAGGCAGCAGTGCTAACCACTGTGCCACTGTGCCACCCATGTAGCTTTGCACTCTCATTCCTGTTAAGGAGATCACCAAGGAGCCTGCAGGGACTTCATTGCTGGTTGTCTAATTGGTGCAGGGGGACATTGCAGGGGGACAACACATGGGCTCCCAAGATGGCCAATTACAAGTGCCTTGTTGCTCAACACAAGAACACAAGAAATAAAAGTGGGAGTTGGCCATTCAGCCCTTCAAGTCTGTCCCACCATTTAATACGACCATGGCTGATCTATACCGACCTCAATTCCTTTTCTGTGCCATTTCTCCATCACCCTCGATTCCTCGGCCTATCAAATATTTATCCACTTTAAATACTTCCAATGATCCAGCTTCCACCACCCTTTGAGGCAGAGAATTCCAGAGATTCACCATCCTCTGCGAGGAGAAATTTCTACACACCTCGGGTTTTAAATGACCGGCCCTTTCTCTTGTAGCTTTGTCCTTGATGCAGCATCAATCGAGCAAAGACTAGTTTGTGTGCAAGAACAAATAGGCTTTTATTAGCAAAAGACTTGGAGCACACCCATGCCGATGAACTGGTCCAGACTGAGGCAAGGGGGTGGGGAGCAGTCGCCTGGACCGGGGGGGGGGAGGAATCCCGGGCAGGGCCGGCAGGGCCGTGTCCAGACATGTCACACACACACACACACACACACACACACAGACACACACACACACAGGC
Organism: Mustelus asterias; assembly: GCF_964213995.1. NCBI lineage: Eukaryota > Metazoa > Chordata > Chondrichthyes > Carcharhiniformes > Triakidae > Mustelus > Mustelus asterias. The sequence goes on along the minus strand of NC_135814.1, from coordinate 103,257,383 downwards.
AATAAGCTAACACTGGTTTACCACAGTCCTCTTGTTCGAGACTCCCCCACTAGTGAAAACACATCTACCCTGTCAACCCCCCTCAGCATCTTATATGTTTGAATAAGGTCATCCCTCACTCTTCTAAACTCCAACAAATACCGAGCCAGGCTATTTAGTCTCCCTTGATAGGACAACCCTCTCTTCCCAGGAATTAACCTGGTGAATCTGCTTTGGACTGCCTCCAATGTTACTATATCATTTTGAAGGTGAGAGGGCCAAAACGCAGTATTCCAGGTGAGGCCTCACCAACGCCCTGTACAATTACAACAAAAACTCCCTATTTTTTACTAACTTTTAAAATAAATTTCCAAGCCCTTTGCAATAAAGGCGAAAACGGCGGTTGCAGTCGGGGGGGAGACACTTGTGTGAAACCATCAGAAGCAAGTGCGGAACTTTCTAGAAGAATGTCCAAAAGGAAATGGATCCAGGGAGTGTTTGGAGCCACAGGTATCAGAGTGTGAAGTTTCCATGTCTTTAGTCTCCCAAACACTTCCATTTCCCTGAGTTCCCCTGACTGGACCAAATGTATCTCGGCATAACCCACGCTAATCCCCATTGTACCCCACTAGGGTGGCACGGTGGCACAGTGGATAGCACTGCTGCCTCACAGCGCCAGGGATCCGGGTTCAATTCCCGGCTTGAGTCAGTGTCTGTGTGGAGTTTGCACGTTCTCCCCGTGTCTGCGTGGGTTCCCCCCGGGTGCTCCGATTTCCTCCCACACTCCAAAGATGTGCAGGTTAGTCGGATTGGCCATGCTAAATTGCCCCTTAGTGTCAGGGGGACTAGCTAGGGTAAATGCACGGGGTTACGGGAATAGGGCCTGGGTGGGACTGTGATCAGCGTAGACTCGATGGGCTGAATGGCCTCCCTCTGCACTGTAACGATTCTATGATAATCCCAAGAAACTCCGTGCTGCAAGTCCAACTCATCCTGCTGTGTGACCAGTTGTCTGAGATTGAATGGCTGCCAGGTGTGTGGAGACCCCCTCCCCCTCTCCATCACCCTGCCAGTCTGTTCCTTACCTGAGGAATCCCAATCAGGGTCAGTCTGTCTCTGGGCCCCTCTCCTCAAAACCTGAAAAAAATTGAATAGAAACTGAATAAGACACAAAGGATTCCTCAGCCTGTGGGTGAGATTATTCAGGGAAGAGCTTTGGAACAGCGATTAACCTGGGCGGCACGGTGGCACTGTTAGTGGTTCGCACTAGATAGCCATATGAACGGAGTGGGAATGGAGGGATACAAAAGAATGGTCTAGTTTGGACCAGGGAGCGGCACGGGCTTGGAGGGCCGAAGGGCCTGTTCCTGTGCTGTATTGTTCTTTGTTCTTTTGTTCACTGCTGCCTCACAGCACCAGGGACCCGGGTTCGATTCCTGGCTTGGGTCACTGTCTGTGCGAAGTCTGCACGTTCTCCCCGTGTCTGCGTGGGTTTCCTCCGGGTGCTCCGGTTTCCTCCCACCATCCAAAAGATGAGTGGGTTAGGTGGATTGGCCATGCTAAAAAATTGCCCCTTGGAGTCATTGGGATTAGCAGGGTAATTGTGTGGGATTACGGGGATGGGGCCGGGGTGGGATTGTTGTCGGTTCAGGCTCGATGGGCCGAATGTTTGTCCTGCAGGGATTCTAAAAAACCAAAGGCTTCGCAGAGACTGCCTCAGCCTCACAGACCGGTGTTGCAGCAAGGCCTTGAGATATAGGCCCTGCACAGAGAGGAGGGACACAAAGCCTTTGGCACATCTCAATGAATCATTCAGAGCTCACCTGGACACAAACTGAGATCCAATCTGACTGGTCGAAATCAAAATCAATAAATGAGGCATCATGGAAACAGTGGGTCACGTTATTGGACAAACTCAGCTGGCAACGTTCAGAGAGAGGAACATGTACAACCCAATTCTGACAACATCTTAGACACAGAGTAAAGCTCCCTCTACACTGTCCCCCATCAAACACTCCCAGGACAGGTACAGCACGGGGTTAGATACAGAGTAAAGCTCCCTCTACACTGTCCCCCATCAAACACTCCCAGGACAGGTACAGCACGGGGTTAGATACAGAGTAAAGCTCCCTCTACATTGTCCCCCATCAAACACTCCCAGGACAGGTACAGCACGGGGTTAGATACAGAGTAAAGCTCCCTCTACACTGTCCCCATCAAACACTCCCAGGACAGGTACAGCACGGGGTTAGACACAGAGTAAAGCTCTCTCTATAGTAAGCCTCAGCTGTGTCAAGTTGAGATGTATATCTATTTTGAGACACTGGCCATCCTGTAATATCCCATGTGCTAATTGAAGTTTGTATGGAATCAGATCCCACTGCGAGTGCTGGTCATTCAGTCCTTCCAGTGAGGATGTGCAGAGTTGTTGGTTGACAGTGGGGGGTGTAGTCTCACTAAGGGCCTTTCTCTCTTCCTCAGCTTTTACTGAGTGGATCTAATGCTGGAAAACTGTTTCCCGGAGCAGCTGAACTTTACACCGACCTTCCTCCCTCGCCTTCGCTTCGAGCGGATATGCGTTGACCCCAGGGACTGATTAGAATCTCCTTCGCTCCCAGAGACAGTATCGGCATCTACATCAGGAAGGAATCAGGGGGAAAGGATGTCACTCAATGTAGAATTTTAATTAGATCAAATAATCTTACAGCATAGAAGGCCATTCATTCCATTATCTAGGGGGAGGCGATGGCCTAGTGGTATTATCGCTAGACTATTAATCCAGAAACTCAGCTAATGTTCTGGGGACCCGGGTTCGAATCCTGCCACGGCAGATGGTGGAATCTGAATTCAATAAAAAAAATCTGGAATTAAGAATCTACTGATGACCATGAAACCATTGTCGGAAAAACCCATCTGGTTCACTAATGTTCTTCAGGGAAGGAAATCTGCCGTCCTTACCCGGTCTGGCCTACATGTGACTCCAGAGCCACAGCAATGTGGTTGACTCTCAGCTACCCTCAGGCAACTAGGGATGGGCAATAAATGCTGTCCCAGCCAGCGATGCCAATGTCCCAGGAATGAATTTTAAAAATAATTTACTGTGTCATCCCCTTGAAGGGGCTTTCCACTTAGGCCCAGCCCCCTTCTCTTTCCTTACTGCCCTGCAAACGTTTCCTTGTCAAACATTTATCCAATTCTTTTGGAAGTTCCCATTGGATCTGCGTTCACTGCCCTTTCAGGCCGTACTTTCCACATCGCAATGGTTTTATATTTTATTTATCTCAGAGCAGTACAGAGATTACTCTTGTTTCCAAGTGAGCAACATGTTTGTTTATAAGAGTTTTAAAATTACTCTGCAATCACAAAATGCCTCTAGAAGATTCTATGGTGTCTGTTTACTTTGCTCTGAGCCCACACCCAGACTTAACCAGTCAAGCACAGTGAGCATAGATCAGTTACCAGACTCACATAATCAACTACTGAACCATTGAACTCACAGAACACACTGATTCCTCCACTGCCCCCTCCGATGGTATTCCAGTCAAAGAGAGAAAGGTTTCATTTTAATTCTCTCTCTACTCCTGGACTTCCATTGTCCAGCGCTCTGCCCTGCTGGACAAGTGGGCCAGTCTCCTGCTGTCAGCTAGGTGGCGCCCCTGGGGAGAATGCCCAGTTCAGATGAGTATCAGACACACTCAGAACAGAATGGGCATCCCAGGGGTTGCCAAGAGAGGTTGGGCAGTTTAGGCCGATATTCTCTGGAATTGAGAAGAATGAGGGGAGATCAAATTGAGGTGTACAAGATGATAAAAGGTCTGGATAAAGTAGACGTGGAGCGGATGCTTCCTCTTGTGGGGCATTCTAGGACGAGAGGTCACAGTCTCAGGATAAGGGGCAGTAAATTTAAAACAGAGTTGGGGAGAAACTACTTCTCCCAAAGGGTTGTGAATCTGTGGAATTCGCTGCCCCAAAGTGCGGTGGATGCTGGGACAGTGAGTAAATTTAAGGAGGAGTTGGACAGATTTTTAATTGGGAATGGGTTGAAGGGTTATGGGGAGAAGGCAGGAAAATGAGGATGAGGAGCATATCAGCCATGATCGAATGGCGGAGCGGACTCGATGGGCCGAATGGCCTCATTCTGCTCCTATATCTTATGAACTTTTGAACGTATAAACCCACCCCGGAGGAATTTGTGTATCTAATTGCATTCCGTGATTGTAATAAGTGATTATTTTTATCAGAACTGGGATTATAGAGCCAAGATCCGCTCCCACATTCCTAACACTACAGGAATTCAGGCTCAGGTTGGCAGCACAAAGGATTCAAGTATCTGCGTGTATGTTGTATCAGGGATCACTGGACAGGGATCAGGAGCGGGAACCCTGGCTGATTCCCCCTCTCTCTCTAGCCCAGGGATCACTGGACAGGGATCAGGAGCAGGAACCCTGGCTGATTTCCCCTCTCTCTCTAGCCCAGGGATCACTGGACAGTGATCAGAAACCCTGGCTGATTTCCCCTCTCTCTCTAGCCCAGGGGTCACTGGACAGTGATCAGGAGCAGGAACCCTGGCTGATTTCCCCTCTCTCTCTAGCCCAGGGGTCACTGGACAGTGATCAGGAGCAGGAACCCTGGCTGATTTCCCCTCTCTCTCTAGCCCAGGGGTCACTGGACAGTGATCAGGAGCAGGAACCCTGGCTGATTTCCCCCCTCTCTCTAACCCAGGGATCACTGGACAGTGATCAGGAGCAGGAACCCTGGCTGATTTCCCCCCTCTCTCTAACCCAGGGATCACTGGACAGTGATCAGGAACAAAGAACAAAGAACAAAGAACAGTACAGCACAGGAAACAGGCCCTTCGGCCCTCCAAGCCTGTGCCGCTCCTTGGTCCAACTAGACCAATCGTTTGTATCCCTCCATTCCCAGGCTGCTCATGTGACTATCCTGGTAAGTCTTAAACGATGTCAGCGTGCCTGCCTCCACCACCCTACTTGGCAGCGCATTCCAGGCCCCCACCACCCTCTGTGTAAAAAACGTCCCTCTGATGTCTGAGTTATACTTTGCCCCTCTCAGCTTGAGCCCGTGACCCCTCGTGATCGTCACCTCCGACCTGGGAAAAAGCTTCCCACTGTTCACCCTATCTATACCCTTCATAATCTTGTATACCTCTATCAGATCTCCCCTCATTCTCCGTCTTTCCAAGGAGAACAACCCCAGTCTACCCAATCTCTCCTCATAGCTAAGACCCTCCATACCAGGCAACATCCTGGTAAACCTTCTCTGCACTCTCTCTAACGCCTCCACGTCCTTCTGGTAGTGCGGCGACCAGAACTGGACGCAGTACTCCAAATGCGGCCTAACCAGCGTTCTATACAGCTGCATCATCAGACTCCAGCTTTTATACTCTATACCCCGTCCTATAAAGGCAAGCATACCATATGCCTTCTTCACCACCTTCTCCACCTGTGTTGCCACCTTCAAGGATTTGTGGACTTGCACACCTAGGTCCCTCTGTGTTTCTATACTCCTGATGACTCTGCCATTTATTGCATAACTCCTCCCTACATTATTTCTTCCAAAATGCATCACTTCGCATTTATCCGGATTAAATTCCATCTGCCACCTCTCCGCCCAATTTTCCAGCCTATCTATATCCTGCTGTATTGCCCGACAATGCTCTTCGCTATCCGCAATTCCAGCCATCTTTGTGTCATCCGCAAACTTGCTGATTACACCAGTTACACCTTCTTCCAAATCATTTATATATATCACAAATAGCAGAGGTCCCAGTACAGAGCCCTGCGGAACACCACTGGTCACAGACCTCCAGCCGGAAAAAGACCCTTCGACCACTACCCTCTGTCTCCTATGGCCAAGCCAGTTCTCCACCCATCGAGCCACTTCTCCTTGTATCCCATGAGCCTTAACCTTCTTAACCAACCTGCCGTGTGGGACTTTGTCAAATGCCTTACTGAAATCCATATAGACGACATCCACGGCCCTTCCTTCATCAACCGTTTTTGTCACTTCCTCAAAAAAACTCCACCAAATTTGTAAGGCACGACCTCCCTCTTACAAAACCATGCTGTCTGTCACTAATGAGATTGTTCCGTTCTAAATGCACATACATCCTGTCTCTAAGAATCCTCTCCAACAACTTCCCTACCACGGACGTCAAGCTCACCGGCCTATAATTTCCTGGGTTATCCCTGCTACCCTTCTTAAACAACGGGACCACATTCGCTATCCTCCAATCCTCAGGGACCTCACCCGTGTCCAAAGAAGCGACAAAGATTTCCGTCAGAGGCCCAGCAATTTCCTCTCTCGTCTCCCTGAGCAGTCGAGGATAGATGCCATCAGGCCCTGGGGCTTTGTCAGTTTTAATGTTCCCTAAAAAACCTAACACTTCCTCTCTCGTAATGGAGATTTTCTCTAACGGGTCAACACCTCCCTCCGAGACACTCCCGGTTAACACGCCCCTCTCCTTCGTGAATACCGATGCAAAGTATTCATTTAGGATCTCCCCTATTCCCTTGGGTTCTCAGCATAATCCCCCTCCTTTGTCCCTGAGAGGTCCGATTTTCTCCCTGACAACTCTTTTGTTCCTAACGTATGAATAGAATGCCTTAGGATTCTCCTTAATCCTGCCTGCCAGGAGCGGGAACCCTGGCTGATTTCCCCTCTCTCTCTAGCCCAGGGGTCACTGGACAGTGGTCAGATAGTTGTGAGTCCAAGTCCCATTCTACCCACTTGCACACCTAATCCAAGCTGACATTCAAGCACGGTACTGATGGAGTGCTGCACTGCCTGAGGTGCCTTCTTTAACTCACCTTCCAGTTCCTGCTCAGTATCTGCTCCTGCCCTCTTGTCAGTTAGGTCACCATCAACTGGCATGTGCCCTGGAAAATAAAATAAACCAGTTACCATGGAGACAGAAATAGAGGAAACCATTCCTACAGCATCCCAGATCAAAACCCCCCTCTCCATCTACAAGGCACAAGTCAGGAGTGTGATGGAATACTCTCCACTTGCCTGGATGGGTGCAGCTCCAACAACACTCGAGAAGCTCGACACCATCCAGGACAAAGCAGCCCCGCTTGATTGGCACCACATCCACAAACACTCACTCCCTCTACCACCGACATGCAGTCGCAGCAGTGTGTACCATATACAAGATGCTGAGAACAATTCACCAAAGATCCTTAGACAGCATCTTCCAAACCCATGACCACTCCAATCTAGAAGGACAAGGGCAGCAGATACATGGGAACACCACCACCTGCAAGTTCTCCTCCAAGCCACTCACCATCCTGACTTGGAAATATATCGGCCGTTCCTTCACTGTCGCTGGGTCAAAATCCGGGCACTCCCTCCCTAACAGCACTGTGGGTGTACCTACCCCACACAGACTGCAGCGGCTCAAGAAGGCAGCTCACCACCACCTTCTCAAGGGGCAATTAGCAATGGGCAATAAAGACTGGCCTGGCCAGTGACGCCCACACACCACGCATGACCTAAAAACAAAATTTGGAGGAGTTTATGGGTTAATACATGGGGGTCAAGGGGCAAAGCACATGGGCTCTGAGAGCATTCAGGATAAAACACTGGGGAACAGGGGGCAACCACAGCTCGGAGGGGCTGTGAAGGATTTCTCGAAGAATTATTCGATGTGCACTGCTATCAACTGTGAGGAAGAGAAGAAAGTTGACATAATTTTTAGCCTGACATTTGACCAGCATGCTTTGAGAAAAAGGCAGAGCTGTGAGCAACATGAGTTGGTGCTCTTTTATAAAGTTGCTGCACTGTGAGATGTTTTCGGGTAGCTTTATCGGATGGTACGGAGAGTGTGTAGGAGGCTTTTGAAGCTCCTCTGATAAGACTACATGGGACTTAATAGGATGGAGGGTTATAGGTAGGCCTAGAAGGTAGGGATATGTTCGGCACAACTTGTGAGGCCGAAGGGCCTGTTTTGTGCTGTAGTTTTTCTATGTTTCTATGTTTCTAAATAAGTCCAAATAACACGTTAGAGGCCCCTATCTAGAGGATGTCCAACACAACCCATCTGAGTCAAAGATCGAGTGCTTACTGATTTGGACAGAATGGAAAATTACTGGAAGGATTTTTAACAGTATACAACGATGTGGAGATGCCGGCGTTGGACTGGGGTGGGCACAGTAAGAAGTCTCTCAACATCAGGTTAAAGTCCAACAGGTTTATTTGGAAACACAAGCTTTCGGAGCGCTGCTCCTTCATCGGGCGAGTGGAGAACTGGGTTCCAACCATTATCTTGCAATTGTGTCTTTGTCTATATATGCCCGTGTTTGTGAAACCTACCTCTCCACTCACCCGATGAAGGAGCAGCGCTCCGAAAGCTCGTGATACCAAATAAACCTGTTGGACTTTAACCTGGTGTTGTGACTCAGTTGTATACTGTAACTGTATACAAAGCAGCGAGTTCTAAATTTCAGTTTCTGGCCAATTGTTGGCGTGAGATCTGCATTAAACAGAGCTGGCTACTTCTGAGTGATTAATGACTCAGTTACTTACAAGATATTTGAACGTTGTAATGTTCGAGTATTTAAATCGTGCAGTAAGGAAAAAAATAAAAGCAAAAATACTGCGGATGCTGGAATCTGAAACAGAACCGAAAAATGCTGGAAAATCTCAGTGGGTCTGACAGCATCTGTGGAGAGAGAATAGAGCCAACGTGTTGAGTCTGGCTGACCCATCGTCAGATGAGTCAGGGGATTATGTTACAGTTTGAATCTTGTGTTCAAATAAATGGACCTCAGGAAACATATGAACCCTCGGATGAGTCATTGATTTATTCTCATTTAATTCCTGTGTCAAAACAAACTCCAAGTCTGGATATTGAAGGGTTTACTGAATGGGTGATTGTAAAGGGACCCAAGTAAGATTTGATAACATATCCAAATCTCCCATTTTGTTTCAAGCTGATCCTTACTGCCTGACTCGGAGATTCGAGTGTGCCCCTTTATTCCCGTCATTCCTGGGTTCGAGATAAGCAGATGGACTTCAAGTCAATCTCAGGTGTCGGCCAGGAGGACAGCACGGTGGCACAGTGGTTAGCACTGCTGCCTCACAGCACCAGGGACCCGGGTTCAATTCCAGCCTCGGGTCACTGTCTGTGTGGAGTCTGTACGTTCTCCCCGTCACTGCGTGGGTTTCCTCCGGTTTCCTTTCACAGTCCAAAGGTGTGTGGGTTGGGTGGATTGGCCATGCTAAATTGTCCCTTAGTGTCCCAAGATGTGTAGGTTAGGTGGATTGGCCATGTTAAATTGCCCCTTACTGTCCAAAGATGTGTAGATTAGGTGGATTGGCCATGCTAAATTGTCCCTTAGTGTCTCAAGATGTGTGGGTTAGGTGGATTGGCCATGCTAAATTGTCCCTTAGTGTCTCAAGATGTGTAGGTTAGGGGGATTGGCCATGCTAAATTGTCCCTTAGTGTCTCAAGATGTGTGGGTTAGGTGGATTGGCTATGCTAAATTGTCCCTTAGTGTCTCAAGATGTGTAGGTTAGGTGGATTGGCCGTGGTAAATAAGTCGGGTTATGGAGGTAGGGAGGGTGGAGAGGGCCTGTTAAGAAACTCTATCAGAGAGTCAGTGCAGACTCGATGGGCCGAATGGCTCCTTCTGCACTGTAGGGATTCTATGAGGTGTCACTGGACAGTGATCAGGACTCGGAAGTGTGGAGGTTCAGGTTCCACGCTCGTGAGCTGAGCACACATACCAGGGTGTGACTCTCCAGTACAGTACCATGAGAATGCGGCACTGTCTGAGGTGCTGGCTTTAGAATGAGGCATTAATCCAAAGCTTCAGCTGCAAACCTGCCCAAGTCAAAGTGAAAGATCCCACTAACAGCAGCAGGGGAGAACTCCCAGCATCTTGGCGAATTCGGTCCCTCGATGTACATTTCAGTGCTCAAGATCCCTCTGAGGTGTTTGGATTCTGAGTCCTGTCCCGTTTCACTAACTCACCTTCCAGTCCCTGCTTAACAGCCCGTCCGGCCTTCTTGCGATCGACATTGCGCTCAGGTGGAATGTGCTCTGTAAAATAAGGGAACCCAGTTACCATGGAGACCTCGGTTAGGAGAAACCAATTGCCACAGCATCCCACAGGCATAGCCCCCGCTCGCTCCCCCATTAGATCATTTCTGGTGGTTTGATCCTGTGGAGGTTTCCATCCCTGGAACCAGGATTGACTGCTCCACGACCAGTGGTATCGAGTGAAAGAACCTCTAGTCCGCCTGCCTACGTTTACCTCCAGGTGAGCTAAACTGGAGTCAATGGGAATCAGGGGGAAAACTCTCTGCTGGTTGGAGTCATTCCTGGTACATAGGGAGATGGTTGTGATTGTGGAGGGTCAGTCATCTCAGATCCAGGACATCTCTGCAGGAGTCCCTCAGGGGAGTGTCCCAGGCCCAACCATCTTCACCTGCTCATCAATGACCTTCCCTCCATCATAAGGTCAGAAGTTCGCCGATGATTGCACAATGTTCAGCACCATTCACAACTCCTCAGATGCTGAAACAGTCCATGTTCAAATGCAACAAGATCTGGACAATATCCAGGCTTGGGCTGACAAGTGACAAGTAACATTCATGCCACACAAATGCCAGCAATAACCATCTCCAACAAGAGAGCATCTAACCATCAGACCTTGACATCCAATGGCATTACCATTGCTGAATCCCCCACTATCAACATCCTGGGCATTACCATTGACCAGAAACTGAATGGACTAACCATATAAATACTGTGACTGCCAAAACAGGTCAGAGGCTGGGAATCCTGCAGTGAGTAACTCACCTCCTGACTCCCCAAAGCCTGTCCACCATCTACAAGGCACAAGTCAGGAGTGTGATGGAATACTCCCCACTTGCCTGGATGGGTGCGGCTCCAACAACACTCAAGAAGCTCAACACCATCCAGGACAAAGCAGCCCCGCTCGATTGCCACCCCTTCCACCAACATCCACTCCGTCCACCACCGACGCTCAGTAGCAGCAGTGTGTACCATCTACAAGATGCACTGCAGCAATTCACCAAAGATCCTTAGACAGCACCTTCCAAACCCATGCCCACTTCCATCTAGAAGGACAAGGACAGCAGATACATGGGAACACCACCACCTGCAAGTTCCCCTCCAAACCACTCACCATCCTGACTTGGAAATATATCGTCCGTTCCTTCACTGTTGCTGGGTCAAGATCCTGGAACTCCCTCTCTAACAGCACTGTGGGTGTACCTACACCTGAGGGACTGCAACGATTCAAGAAGGCAGCTCACCACCACCTTCTCAAGGGGCAAATAGGGATGAGCTTTCCAGCTATGCCCACATCTCATGGAAGAATGAAAAAAAAACTCAGAAAATGTTGGAAAACTGTTAGTCGGTCAGGAAGGTTTGTAGAGTTGGAGAGCAGATAGGGTCAATGTTTCAGGCTGATGACATTTCAGCAGATCCAGAGAAACTCATGCACCTGAAACATTAACCTTCGCTCTCTCTCTCTGGCTGGGTGCCTGATCTTTGGAGATGTTTGAATCAGTTGGGAAGTGGAGAGTACTAATACCCAATGCTTGCTTTATCAACTTAAAATGGGTGGGCAGTGTCCCTGATAGGGGAGAGGATAGGTGGGCTATAGGGGGACAGTGGCACAGTGGTTAGCACTGCTGCCTCACAGCGCCAGGGATCTGGGTTCGATTCCCGGCTTGGGTCACTGTCTGTGTGGAGTTTGCACGTTCTCCCCGTGTCTGCATGGGTTTCCTCCGGGAACTCCGGTTTCCTCCCACAGTCCAAAAGATATGCTGGTTAAGGTGCATTGGCCATGCGAAATTGCCCCTGAGTGTCAGGGGGATTAACAGGATAAATACTTGGGGTTATGGGGATAGGGCCTGGGTGGGATTGTTGTCGGTGCAGACTCAATGGGCCAAATGGCCTCCTTCTGCACTGTAGTGCGTGCGTGCGTGCGTGCTTGTGCGCGTCTTACAAAAGTCTAAGGTCACATATCAACCGACTCAAGAACAGCTTCTTCTCTGCTGCTGTCAGACTTTTGAATGGACCTTGCATTAAGTTGATCTTTCTCTACACCCTAGCTATGACTGTAACACTATGTTCTGCACTCTCTCCTTTCCTTCTCTATGAACGGTATGCTTTTCTGTATAGCGTACAAGAAACAATACTTTTCACTGTGTATTAATACATGTGACAATAATAAATTAAATCAAATCTAAAAAGAATAGCTCACCTTGTTGACGAGGGGCGTTGGTTGGAAAGCTGCCACTGGGAATTTGGACAGATCCCAACCAGGAAAGTTGCACAACCTGTCCGTCTGGAGCCATGAGCAGACTTCCCGCCGCGGTGTCCTTATGGAGCTCTGGAGGCAGAGAGAATAAAACACAGTCCACAATCCGAGAGACACCATCGAATGACCCAATACACCCCGTCTCCTGCCCTCAGGGCATCGCCACACCTGGAACCAGGGGCACAGCAAGACTCCGGCTACATTATTGTCCCGCCCACAACAGTAATCCTGAACGAGTGTGTGCCCGACAGGAGGGCAGTGCCAATCTCACACACCGTGCCTTTTCTTGCATCCCTTCCTCCGAGCCTGCTGACTCACACTAAACGATGTGGTACAGCATTTAGTACAGCTGGGAGCAGGAAGACGCAAAGGGGCATTGACAGATTGAGTGAGAGGTAACTGGCTGTCTGATAGAAATGATGTGGAGATGCCGGCGTTGGACTGGGGTGGGCACAGTAAGAAGTCTCACAACACCAGGTTAAAGTCCAACAGGTTTATTTGGTAGCAAATATCATAAGCTTTCGGAGCACAGCTCCTTCGTCAGATGGAGTGGTCTCTGTTCTCAAACAGGGCACAGACACAGAAATCAAATTACAGAATACTGATTAGAATGCAAATCTCTACAGCCAACCAGGTCTTAAATGTACAGACAATGTGGGTGGAGGGAGCATTCAACACAGGTTAAAGAGATGTGTATTGTCTCCAGACAGTACAGCTTGCCTCCTGGACTTGCACAATTTCACAAGCTGTACTGTCTGGAGACAATACACATCTCTTGAACCTGTGTTGAATGCTCCCTCCACCCATATTGTCTGTACATTTAAGACCTGGCTGGCTGTAGAGATTTGCATTCTAATCAGTATTCTGTAATTTGATTTCTGTGTCTGTGCCCTGTTTGAGAACAGAGACCACTCCATCTGACGAAGGAGCTGTGCTCCGAAAGCTTATGGTATTCGCTACCAAATAACCTGGTGTTGTGAGACTTCTTACTGTCTGATAGAAGACAGAGGGTGGTGGTGGATGGAAAATTTTCGGACTGCAGGCAGGTTGCTAGCGGAGTGCCACAGGGATCAGGGCTTGGTCCTCTGCTCTTTGTGATTTTTATTAATGACTTAGAGGAGGGGGCTGCAGGGTGGATCAGTAAATTTGCTGATGACACCAAGATTGGTGGAGTAGTGGATGAGGTGGAGGGTTGTTGTAGGCTGCAAAGAGACATAGATAGGATGCAAAGCTGGGCTGAAAAATGGCAAATGGAGTTTAACCCTGATAAATGTGAGGTGATTCATTTTGGTAGGACTAATTTAAATGTGGATTACAGGGTCAAAGGTAGGGTTCTGAAGAATGTGGAGGAACAGAGAGATCTTGGGGTCCATATCCACAGATCTCTAAAGGTTGCCACTCAAGTGGATAGAGCTGTGAAGAAGGCCTATAGTGTGTTAGCTTTTATTAACAGGGGGTTGGAGATTAAGAGCCGTGGGGTTATGCTGCAACTGTACAGGACCTTGGTGAGACCACATTTGGAATATTGTGTGCAGTTCTGGTCACCTCACTATAAGAAGGATGTGGAAGCGCTGGAGAGAGTGCAGAGGAGATTTACTAGGATGCTGCCTGGTTTGGAGGGTAGGTCTTATGAGGAAAGGTTGAGGGAGCTAGGGCTGTTCTCTCTGGAGCGGAGGAGGCTGAGGGGAGACTTAATAGAGGTTTATAAAATGATGAAGGGGATAGATAGAGTGAACGTTCAAAGACTATTTCCTCGGGTGGATGGAGCTATTACAAGGGGGCATAACTATAGGGTTCATAGTGGGAGATATAGGAAGGATATCAGAGGTAGGTTCTTTACGCAGAGAGTGGTTGGGGTGTGGAATGGACTGCCTGCAGTGATAGTGGAGTCAGACACTTTAGGAACATTTAAGCGGTTATTGGATAGGCACATGGAGCACACCAGGATGATAGGGAGTGGGATAGCTTGATCTTAGTTTCAGATAAAGCTCAGCGCAACATCGTGGGCCGAAGGGCCTGTTCTGTGCTGTACTGTTCTATGTTCTATGTTCTATGTTAACTGTGGCAGATGGAGGACAGCCAAGGGGAAAACTCACCTCCTCGGGTTTGGACCCAAGAAAGGTTGCTTCAGCGCGCTTTTCTAAATGGCGAGAAGCCAGGAACGCGATCAAACAGAGAGAGACTTCGCAATCTGAGCACGACTATCACCGAAACGTAGTGGGCACGGCGGCACAGTGGTTAGCACTGCCACATCACAGCGTCAGGGACCCGGGTTCAATTCCAGCCTCGGGCTGGGAGAGAGTATCCCACCCAGGATCTCTCCTCTGCACTATCCCCGTAACCCCACACATTTCCCATGGCCAATCCACCTAACCTGTACATCTTTGGAGTGTGGGTGGAAACCCATGTAGACACGGGGAGAACGTGCAAACTCAGCACAGTCACCTGAGGCCGGAATTGAACCCGGGTCCCTGGCACTGTGAGGCAGCAGTGCTAACCACTGTGCCACCCACATTTCAAACTGGGATTTGATCGATGTAGTTTTCAGTGGTTTAGTAACACTGACTGTAGCCAGGTCTGCGGTAATGGTTTATTTAAGCAGCCCAGCTCACTGGAGGAAACACTTGTGCTCTGCCTGAGGTCACGAGGATGTCACTCCGTCAGCACATAGGTGACAATAGATTTCTGCTTGACAAGAGTGTGAGAGTTATTGAACCAAGTTGGTTGGATGGAGTTGAGATAGGAATCGGTCATGAGGTAACGGAGTGGTGGAACAGGTTCGAGGGGCTGAATGGCCTCCTCCTGTTTCTGTTCCACTGTTTATCTGTGCCCCTGCCAGTTCCTGTCCCTCCTGCAACCACCCACTGCCCCTGCACCCCCGGGCAGTCCACACTCACCCTTCAGTTCCTTGGGTACAGTGCCTCGCACAGCGCCTGGTGATGAATTCTTGTTCCTCCTGATCTTGTGTCTGAGGCCTGCCTGGTTCCTCTGCTTGACCGGGCCTGTCGTGCCGTGGATTGGAGGCAGCACCTGGAGCACAGGCCTGGGCTTTCGCCTCTGACCCGCATCCCCTGGATTGATGGGAGGCAAGAAGGATTAATCCAAAATACACCCGAGTTCACAGTCAGACATCTGTGAGAAGTCTCACAACTCCAGGGATTAAAGTCCAACAGCTTTATTTGGAATCACGAGCTTTCGGAGCGCTGCCCCTTCATCAGGTCAGTTGCTCCAAAAGCTCGTGCTACCAAATAAACCTGTTGGACTTTAACCTGGTGTTGTGAGGCTTCTCACTGTGTCCACCCCAGTCCAACGTCTCCACCTCAAGTCAACCAGAATCCCCACCTTGCAGCCCGAGGGACTGCACGACAATTTCCGATCAGGGCCATTGTGATCTCCTGGACTCGTTTCGATCGCCTCAGGGGGTCGGAGAGGAATTTCCCAGATTTTCTTTCCCCATATTGGCCCTGGGGTTTTCACTCTGGGTTTTCGCCTCTCCCTGGAGATCACATGGTCTGGAATGGGGGGGTGGGGGTAAGTTAATAGGTTGTAATGAACAAAGCATCGTAGCTGTGAGGGACAGCTCGGTGGATAGGATATTGGTATGTAGATAGGCTGGAAAATTGGGCGGGGATCCTGGATTCAGGATTCAATCCTGGACCGGGGAGCGGCGCGGGCTTGGAGGGCCGAAGGGCCTGTTCCTGTGCTGTATTGTTCTTTGTTCTTTGTTCTTTGTTTGTTGACAAATGCAATAGGACGATTAGAACCCCCCAGCTGACCCTGCCCTCTCGCTGACCCCGCCCCCTCTCTGACCACGCCCTCTCTCTGACCACACCCTCTCACTGACCCCGCCCTCTCATTGACTCCGCCCCAACTCGCTGCCCCCGCCCCCAACTCACTGACCCCGCCCCCAACTCGCTGCCCCTGCCCCTACCTCACGAACCCCGTCCCCACCTCACTGGCACTGGGGCAGGGGGAGGCCCCTAGTGGAGCTCCGCACTGGGGCAGGGGGAGGCCCCTCGCGGAGCTCCGCACTAGGGCAGTGAGAGGCCCCTTGCGGAGCTCCACACTGGGGCAGGGAGAGGCCTCTCATGGAGCTCTGCACTGGGGCAGTGAGGCCCCTCATGGAGCTCTGCACTGGGGCAGTGAGGCCCCTCATGGAGCTCCGCACTGGGGCAGGGAGAGACCCCTTGTGGAGCTCCACAATGGAGCAGCAATGTTCCTCATGGAGCTCCGCACTGGGACAGGGGGAGGGACAATACGAATCGCAGACAAAGTAATCCATCCTCACCTTTCACCAGATCCCCGTCTTCCTCTATCCTGATCCCGATGAATCCGACCGTTCTTCCCTCCAGCTCCGGCTGGCCGGATATCTCCGGGAAAACTCCGACATTCCCTCCATCCTTGCTCACACCATGTTCTGCACTGATTGGACCGTCCTCACTGATCCGGGCGCCTTGATCCAGTCCTTCCATTCTGGAAGTTTCTGTGGTATCCGGAATGGCCGACTTTCCTTAAGAGGCAGAGCGATGACAGTGGAATCAGAGGTATTCCAGCTGGGAAAGAGGCCATTCGGCCCATTGCTCCCAACCTAGCCCAATGTGAACCCGTTCACTCAAATTCCCGCCCCCAACCTCCCCCACATCCCGATCTAATCTTTGCAAATGTCCCCGGAGTTCTGTTAGGCAGAGACGGAAGAGGCAGTATTCCGATGGACAATGCTCTATCGAATGCTGGCCTATAGATGGGACTGGAATACAAGACATTGCAGGAGATGTACATCGCTACCAGGCCCTGGTTAGACCGGACCTGGAGTTACTGTCTTCATTGCTGGGTACCACACCTACAGGGAGTGCAGCCAGGGCTTACCAGAATGTTCCTGGGCCTCCTTGGGTGAAAATATTTGAAGTGGTTACACAAACTAGGATTTATTCCCGGGAATTGAGACAGTTGAGTTATGGTTAGATAACAATTTCAAGATTTTAAATCCCTACAGTGCAAAAGGAGGCCATTTGGCCCATCGAGTCTGCACTGACAACAATCCCACCCAGGCCCTATCCCCATAACCCCATGCATTTAACCTGCTAATCTCCCTAACACTAAGGGGCAATTTAGTATGGCCAATCCCCCTAACCTACACATCTTTGGACACTAAAGGCAATTTAGCATGGCCAATCCACCTAACCTACACATCTTTGGACACTGAGGGGCAATTTAGCATGGCCAATCCCCCTAACCTACACATCTTTGGACACTAAGGACAATTTAGCATGGCCAATCCACCTAACCTACACATCTTTGGACACTAAAGGCAATTTAGCATGGCTAATCCCCCTAACCGGTACATCTTTGGACACTAAAGGCAATTTATCATGGCCAATCCCCCTAACCTACACATCTTTGGACAGTAAAGGCAATTTAGCATGGCCAATCCACCTAACCTGTACATCTTTGGACACTAAGGAGCAATTTAGCACGGCCAATCCACGTAATCTTTACATAGGGTGGCACAGTGGCACAGTAGTTTACACTGCTGCCTCACAGCGCCATGGACTCGGGTTCGATTCCCGGCTCGGGTCACTGTCTGTGTGGAGTTTGCATGTTCTCTCTGTGTCTGCGTGGGTTTCCTCCGGGTGCTCCGGTTTCCTCCCACAGTCTGAAAGACGCACTGGTTAGGTGTATTGACTGTGCTAAATTCTCCCTCAGTGTATCTGAACAGGCGCCGGAGTGTGGTGACCAGGGGACTTTCACAGTAACGTCATTGCAGCATTAATGTAAGTCTACTTGTGACACTAATAAATAAACTTAAACTTATCTTTGGACTGTGGGAGGAAACCGGAGCACCGGGAGGAAACCCAAGCAGACACGGGGCGAATGTGCAAACTCCCCACACAGTGGCCCAAGCTGAAAGCCGAACCCAGGTCCCTGGCGCCGTGAGGAAGCAGTGCCAACCACTGTGCCATCGTGTCATTAAGGGAAACAGGAACTATTTCCATTGCTTGGGGAGTCTAAGATTGAGAGCCAGACCTTTCGGGAATGGGATTAAGGAAACATCTCCACTCCCAGAAGGATGTGGAGGTTTTGGAGAGGGTACGGAAAAGATTTACCAGGATGTTGCCTGGTATAGAGGGCATTAGCAATGAGAAGAGGTTGGAGAAACTCGGTTTGTTCTCACTGGAACGACGGAGGTTGAGGGGCGACCTGATAGAAGTCTACAAGATTATGAGGAGCATGGACAGAGTGGATAGTCAGAAGCTTTTTCCCAGGGTGGAAGAGTCAATTACTAGGGGGCATAGGTTTAAGGTGCGAGGGGCAAGGTTTAAAGGAGATGTACGAGGCAAGTTTTTTACACAGAGGGTGGTGGGTGCCTGGAACCCGCTGCCATGGAGGTGGTGGGAGCAGATACAATAGCAGCATTCAAGGATCGTCTAGATGAATCCATGTACACGATGGGAATGGAAGGATACGGACTCCGTAAGTGCGTACGGTTTTAGTTCAGTCGGGCATCATGTTTGGTGCAGGCTTGGAGGGCCGAAGGGCCTGCTCCTGTGCTGTGCTGTTCTTTGCTCGTTGTTCACACCCACAGAGTGAAGTTAGGACCACTTTTCCATGAATGCAATTCACGCTCGACGTTGTGGAGCTGAGTTTGTGAAGTGAGATCCCTTTAAAAGCTGGTTTTGTGTTCATGCTCGGATGTTTAAAATGCAGGTACACAGAGTACACAGATTGCAACATTTGTAACGTGGCCCAAGCATCAGGGTTGCCTTGGTAACAGGCTTTCCAGGTTTTTGAATTTGGACAGCCTATCAGTTTAAAGAAGACACTCAGCGATCAGGACCCTATCAAATTTGAATTTACTGTTGTTGACATCACTAGACCAATCCTGGTGTAGGAAATTGATAGGTCATCAGGGATATAAAAATACGAACTTAACTGTCTGTCGGCAGTTGAGTCAGTTCAGTTCAATGAGTGAGTTCAGTTCAGTTAGTTAGTTAGTTAGTTAGTTAGTTAGTTAGTTAGTTAGTTAGTGAGTTAGTTGAGTTCAGTCAGTTCAGTTCAGTTCATTTGAGTTGAACTGAAAAGCTGCCACCTCTCAACAATAGAGGGGGCAAGAGTGGCTCCTGCCAGCTAAAAATGTCTCTTAAGAGAAATCTCCATCTATCTACCAGAAGGGTTGCAAATCAGAAAGACTTTAAAGTGAAGTAAAGTTTATTTATTTCTCACAAGTAAGGCTTACATTAACACTGCAATGAAGTTACTATGAAATTCCCCTAGCCGCCACACTCTGGCACCTGTTCAGGTCAATGCACCCTAACCAGCACATCTTTCATACTGTGGGAGGAAACCGGAGCACCCGGAGGAAACCCCACACAGACACGGGGAGAATGTGCAGACTCCACACAGACAGTGATTCAAGCCAGGAATCGAACCCGGGTCCCTGTGAGGCAGCAGCGCTAACCACTGTGCCACCGTGCCAGCGACATCGACAAAAGGACTCCAGAGGTTTCTTTCCAAAGCCACCAAACCTGTTTGTATATTTTTTTGAGAGTGACTAAGTTAATATTATTATTTTTTGGTAATGAATGATCCTTGTATTTATTTGAACAGCATTCCAGGAGTACCTTACTTTAATCGATATGTTACTTGTTTAGTTAAAGTTCCCGGTTGGTTAAATAAATAACTTGTTAATTATTCACTTAAAGTGAGTGTCAGGGATTTCTGTTAATGAGCCTCTAAAAGTTACTGAAGGACAGTTCACACCTTCCCAAACACTTGTAACAGATTACGAAGTGAGGTAAAGGGGATTAACCTCTGTATTATAACATAGATCAATTATTAATTTTAATATTGAGAGTGATAGAGTTTTGTTAGCCAAAGATGCTGAGGGTGATGGGAGAATATGGCTTTATGGAGTTAAGTAAGTGCTCAGCCCTAATCTCACTGACTGGTGGGAACAGGCTTGAGGGGCTGAATGGCCTCCTCTTGTTCCCATGTTCTTAAACCTGAGAGATGGATGCTACTCAGGAGAAAAATTGGCGTAAGTCCTCCAATTCTGGACAAAACCAACCCCAAACTCGCTCAGTGCCTGGGGTGTGGGAATCTGAATGGAAATTCCCTGTGTCACAATCTGTACACCTGGTCACAGAGGCAGGTTTCAGGTTCGACTCTGTGCCCCCTTTCAAGAAGGAGGCTAATGGTGAAGACAGAGCAGAAACCACACGTCACAATGACAGCTGAAAGCTTTGGCCTGTATGCCTAGGCCTCAGCCTGAGGGCCTGGACTGGGACTGCGACTGAGACTGAGCCTGAGGACCTGGCCCTGGGACTGGGACTAGGCCTGAGTCTGAGCCTGAGCCTTGGCCTGAGGGCCTGAGCCTGGGCCTGGGCCTAAGTCTGAAACTGAGGGTCTGGGCCTGGGACTGGGACTGGGACTGGGACTGGGACTGGGACTGGGCCTGAGTTTGAGTCTGAGTCTGAGCCTGAGCCTGAGTCTGAGTCTGGGCCTGAGGACCTGAGGACCTGAGCCTGAGCCTAGGCCTGAGCCTGAGCCTGAGCCTGGGACTGGGCCTGGGCCTGGGACTGGGCCTGGGACTGGGCCTGAGGGCCTGAGCCTGGGCCTGGGCCTGGGCCTGAGCCTGGGCCTGAGCCTGAGCCTGAGCCTGAATGCCTGAGGGCCTGAACCTGGGTCTGAGCCTGGGCCTGAGGGCCTGAGCCTGAGCAACTCTCCTTGCTGTGCAGTGAGTAATTCCATTCCTACACCGACTCCTTCCAGTTCCAGGCAGAGGAACCTGCAGCATCTATTCTCACATTATTTTCCCCATTCCACTTCAAACACATTATTACAGCCCGAATTAGATTCAGCAAATGGACCTGAGCAAAAGCGGCCAGAAAATAGAGGGAAGAAGAGACCAAAAAAGGTGAAAGAGACAAGGTCCAAACTGAGCGCCACACTGGAGAAAAGAGAGGCCCCTCATGGAGCTCCACACTGGGGCAGAGCGAGGCCCCTCACAGAGCTCCACACTGGGTCACAGAGGCCTCTCACAGAGCTCCACACTAGGTCACAGAGGCCTCTCATGGAGCTCCACCTTGGGGCAGACAAGCCCCTCACGGAGCTCCACACTGGGTCACAGAGGCCCCTCACGGAAATCCATACTGGGGCAGACAGAGGCCCCTCGCAGAGCTCCACATTGGATCACAGAGGCCTCTCATGGAGCTCCACATTGGGGCAGACAGGCCCCTCACGGAGCCCCAGTGTGGAGCCCTGTGAGCCATCTCTGCCCCACTGTGGAGCTCCATGAGGGGCCTCTCTTTGCCCCAGTGCAGAGCTCAATGAGGGGCAGAGAGGATCCTCATGGAGCTCCACACTGAGGAATAGAGAGGCCCCACATGGAGCTCCACACTGGGGCAGAGAGAGGGGTAATAATATTTACAGTCAATATAATCCAACCTCACCTTCTGTCAGATTCCCATTTTCCTCTATCCGGATGGTGATGAATCTGATTGCTCTTCGCTCCATCTCCGTCTCCGGAAAAATTCCAACATTCCCTCCATCCCGGTTCGCACCCTGCTCTGTGCTGATTGGATGATCCCCATTGATCCGGGCGGCCTGGTCCAGCCCGTCCATTCTGGAAGATTCCGTCGGCTCCAGAATTTCCGACTCTCCTTTGATTCCTTAAGAGGCAGAGTGAAGACAGTGGAATCAGCGGAATTCCAGCCAGGAAAGAGGCCATTTGGCCCATCGCTCCCATCCTAGCCCAATCTGAACCCAGTCACTCAACTCCCCTCCCCCATCCCTTCCCCACGTCCCCAGATCTAATCAATCCAAAGTCTAATCAATTTTCCCAAACTCCCTCTGTGTCTGCACCTGAACCGAGCACTGGGAATGGGAATGCTACATTCCCGCAAATCATTTTCCGAGGGTTTTGTACGCAGATTTTCTTTTATATTATCGAGTGCCGTCAGGCACAAACTGGGCTCCGCACCAGGGCAGAGAGAGGCCCATCACAGAGCTCCACACCAGGGCAGAGAGCGGCCCATCACGGAGCTCCACACCAAGGCAGAGAGAGGCCCCTCACGGAGCTCCACACCAGGGCAGAGAGAGGCCCCTCACAGAGCTCCACACCAGGGCAGAGAGAGGCCCCTCACAGAGCTCCACACCAGGGCAGAGAGAGGCCCCTCACGGAGCTCCACACCAGGGCAGAGAGAGGCCCCTCACAGAGCTCCACACCAGGGCAGAGAGAGGCCCCTCACAGAGCTCCACACCAGGGCAGAGAGCGGCCCATCACGGAGCTCCACACCAGGGCAGAGAGAGGCCCCTCACAGAGCTCCACACCAGGGCAGAGAGAGGCCCATCACGGAGCTCCACACCAGGGCAGGGAGAGGCCCATCACGGAGCTCCACACTGGGGCAGAGAGAGGGCCATCACGGAGCTCCACACCAGGGCAGAGAGAGGCCCCTCATGGAGCTCCACACCAGGGCAGAGAGAGGCCCCTCATAGAGTTCCAGACCAGGGCAGGGAGAAGGGCCCCTCATGGAGCTTCACCTGGGGAAGGAAGAGACCTATTACAGAGCTCCACACTGGAGCAGAGAGAGGCCCATCATGGAGCTCTACACTAGGGCAGGGGGAGGCCCCTCATGGAGCTCTGCACTGGGGTAGTGAGAGAGGCCCCTCATGGAACTCCGCACTGGGGCAGGGAGACGGAAAATAACAATCATGGACAATATAATTCATCCTCACCTTCCAGTAGATCCCGATCTCTGTCTATCTCTACGGTGATGAATCTGACCGTCCTTCCCTCGGACTCTGTCTGGCTGGATATCGCTGGTAAAATTCCAACATTCCTTTCAATCTGTCCCAACCTCGGCTCTGCGCTGATTGGATGATCCCCATTCTTCTGGGCGGCCTGATCCAGTCCTTCCATTCTGGAAGTTTCCATAGGACCCGGAGCTTCTGACTTTCCTTTGTTTTCTAAGGGACAGAGCAACAAAGGGAGAATCAGAGGAATTCCAGTAGAATTTGCCACAAAGGCATTGCTGTTTTCCACTTAGACACCAAGGCAGGTTTCTGTTCGGGCCTTGGCCCATTCTGTGAAGGGACCGTTTGGGAAAACAGCAAGAACCACAAACTCTATTGACAGCTGAAAGGCTGGGGTAGGCCTAACTGGACCCAGGGTGGAGCCTGGATATCGACTTGTGCCTGGGCTTAGCTCCTGTGCCTGTGACTAGGGCAAGATCCTGATCTCAACCTCAGGCTGGGCCTAGATCCTGTGCCTGTGCCGAGGCCCTGATCTTGCCCTGTGCCTGGGCCTGGGCCTAGTTCCTGGGCCTGTGCCTACGGCAAGGTCCTGATCTTGGCCTGTGCCTGGGCCTAGTTCCTGGGCCTGTCACTGAGTGAGGCCCTGATCTCGGCCTGTGCCTGAGCCTAGATCCTGGGCCTGTCACTGGGGTGAGGCCCTGATCTCGGCCTGTGCCTGGGCCTAGTTCCTGGGCCTGTCACTGGGGTGAGGCCCTGATCTCGGCCAGTTCCTGGGCCTGTCACTGGGGCGAGGCCCTGATCTCGGCCTGTGCCTGGGCCTAGTTCCTGGGCCTGTCACTGGGGTGAGGCCCTGATCTCGGCCTGTGCCTGGGCCTAGTTCCTCGTTGTTGGTCTTCTCCCTTTCCTACATGGTACCTAATTTGACATCAGCAAACTTAAGCAAACAAACACATCAGTGACTTGATCTAATATTCAGAAATATTCACCAGTGATTTAAACATCTCAAACCCTCACCGACAGAATCAGAATGGTCCAGGACAAAACTGTTCACTAATTTTACCTGTGTTATGGAGCAGACACCGAGATTAGATTATTCTCACTCCCATTTTCAAGAGTTTCTTTCCATTTTTCTAAGGGCAGCGTAACAATCAAACCCTCCACGAACTCATGAGAAATAGTTGCCCACAAAAAATTTGAAAAATCTGCTTTGCGAAGTTAGAAACAGAGTAAAGCTCCCTCTACACTGTCCCCCATCAAACACTCCCAGGACAGGTACAGCACGGGGTTAGATACAGAGTAAAGCTCCCTCTACACTGTCCCCATCAAACACTCCCAGGACAGGTACAGCACGGGGTTAGATACAGAGTAAAGCTCCCTCTACACTGTCCCCATCAAACACTCCCAGGACAGGTACAGCACGGGGTTAGATACAGAGTAAAGCTCCCTCTACACTGTCCCCATCAAACACTCCCAGGACAGGTACAGTACGGGGTTAGATACAGAGTAAAGCTCCCTCTACACTGTCCCCCATCAAACACTCCCAGGACAGGTACAGCACGGGGTTAGATACAGAGTAAAGCTCCCTCTACACTGTCCCCATCAAACACTCCCAGGACAGGTACAGCACGGGGTTAGATACAGAGTAAAGCTCCCTCTACACTGTCCCCATCAAACACTCCCAGGACAGGTACAGCACGGGGTTAGGTACAGAGTAAAGCTCCCTTTACACTGTCCCTATCAAACACTCCCAGGACAGGTACAGCACGGGGTTAGATACAGGGTAAAGCTCTCTCTACACTGTCCCCATCAAACACTCTCAGGACAGGTACAGCACGGGGTTAGATACAGAGTAAAGCTCCCTCTACACTGTCCCCATCAAACACTCCAGGAGGTACAGCACAGGGTTAGATACAGAGTAAAGCTCCCTCTACACTGTCCCCCATCAAACACTCCCAGGACAGGTACAGCACGGGGTTAGATACAGAGTAAAGCTCCCTCTACACTGTCCCCCATCAAACACTCCCAGGACAGGTACAGCACGGGGTTAGATACAGAGTAAAGCTCCCTCTACACTGTCCCCCATCAAACACTCCCAGGACAGGTACAGCACGGGGTTAGATACAGAGTAAAGCTCCCTCTACACTGTCCCTATCAAACACTCCCAGGACAGGTACAGCACGGGGTTAGATACAGAGTAAAGCTCCCTCTACACTGTCCCCCATCAAACACTCCCAGGACAGGTACACAACGGGGTTAGGTACAGAGTAAAGCTCCCTTTACACTGTCCCTATCAAACACTCCCAGGACAGGTACAGCACGGGGTTAGATACAGGGTAAAGCTCTCTCTACACTGTCCCCATCAAACACTCTCAGGACAGGTACAGCACGGGGTTAGATACAGAGTAAAGCTCCCTCTACACTGTCCCCATCAAACACTCCAGGAGGTACAGCACAGGGTTAGATACAGAGTAAAGCTCCCTCTACACTGTCCCTATCAAACACTCTCAGGACAGGTATAGCACGGGGTTAGATTCAGAGTAAAGCTCCCTCTACACTGTCCCTATCAAACACTCTCAGGACAGGTACAGCACGGGGTTAGATACAGAGTAAAGCTCCCTCTACACTGTCCCCCATCAAACACTCTCAGGACAGGTACAGCACGGGGTTAGATACAGAGTAAAGCTCCCTCTACACTGTCCCCATCAAACACTCCCAGGACAGGTACAGCACGGGGTTAGATATAGAGTAAAGTTCCCTCTACACTGTCCCTATCAAACATTCTCAGGGCAGGTACAGCACGGGGTTAGATACAGAGTAAAGCTCCCTCTACACCGTCCCTATCAAACACTCCCAGGACAGGTACAGCACGGGGTTAGATTCAGAGTAAAGCTCCCTCTGCACTGTACCCGTCAAACACTCCCAGGACAGGTACAGCACGGGGTTAGATACAGAGTAAAGCTCCCTCTACACTGTCCCCACCAAACACTCCCAGGACAGGTACAGCACGGGGTTAGATACAGAGTAAAGGATTTGGGGCAATGGTGTGATTTGGGACTGGGATGTGGTTTTGAGTAGGGGGTTGGGGGTTGGTGAATGGGACTGCAGTTGTCCAGTCTGTGATGTAGTGGTTGTCCTGTTGTGTTGATGTGTTATTCCTCACGGCTGGAG
Organism: Mustelus asterias; assembly: GCF_964213995.1. NCBI lineage: Eukaryota > Metazoa > Chordata > Chondrichthyes > Carcharhiniformes > Triakidae > Mustelus > Mustelus asterias. The sequence continues at coordinate 103,231,167 of NC_135814.1, read as the reverse complement.
TTGATCTATCGTTCCCTACCTGCTCCCTCCTCACGGACATCTTCCCACCCCTGCTTTCGACGTTTGATGTCGGCCAATGGGGGAAGGACCAATCCCTGTTTGAGTTGTGTGGCGTCAGGCTTGGCTCCTCCTCTTTGCCTCCCAGCATGCCGCGCTGCTGCCATTGACGTTCTGCGAATGGAGGGTAATTTCCACTCGCCCAGCTGTTCCGCAATGGAAACACATGATGGGTGAAAGTAGCAGAAAGAGAAAGGAAGCTGAGACAGACACACGGAACCCCCTCCATCAGAATAACTCCCAGGAACCAGTCTCACTCACTCTCACCGTACCCCACACGGCGGGAAAGAGAGACAAGTATTTTCACCTCTCTCTCAGGACAAATGCAAGAATACCAATTTTCAAATGGACATTGTCAAGTTGCTGTGTCTTCATTGTGGAGTTGAGTGGGTAAAGATATAAAGAATGTTTATAAAGATATAAAAGAATTGTAAAAAAAGTGCGAGCGGGAAAGAAAACAGTGCGTGGCCCCTTTAAAAGCTGTGTTTGAGTTCGGAGCTAAAATGCAGATTACACACTCCAGGTTTGTTTCGGAAGGATCAAGCAACAGGCTTGATTTGGTAGCAGGCTTTTACATTCTGCCAGCCTATGAGTTTAAAAGGACGATCGACTATTAAGAGCTATTAGATTTGAATTTGATTGTGTCGATAGCATCAAACCAATCCTGATGCAAGGAAATTGCGAGGTCATCACAGGTATAAAAGGACAAAGCAACAGTCTTTTTTTGAGAGAACATCTCCAGAGTTCAGGGCAGCCAGTCAAAAAAACAGCATTCATCTCTAGAGTAGCTCTCCACCTCTGCCAGTTTAAATATCCAGCTATCTAAGAGAAGGATTCCCAGTCAGAAAGACCTTGCAGACAGCGGACAACTACAGGAGAATTCCAAAAGCTTCCGAATTCTATCAAGCCTGGTTGTATCATTTCTTTGAGGGTGACTAAAATTCCGTTATTACTGTTTTGGTAATGAATGTTCCTTGTATTTATTTGAACAGCATTTCAGTCAAATTGTACCTTAATTAATATGCTACTTGTTTAGTTAAAGTTCCTGGTTATTTAAATAAAATACCTGTTAATTATTCACTTAAATGAGTGTCCGGCCTTTATTTTAATGACCCTCTAACTGTTAATTAAGAAGTTAACACCTTCCCAAATAATTGTCACAGATTACCACGTGGGGTAAAGGGGATTAACCTCTGTGTCGTAACATCCTGGTACTGAGGCACTCCTGCAGTATTGCCACAATCCTCGCTCGCCCTAGTGGGGCTTGAACCCTCAATTACAGGAGTCCAGGGTGTCCCTGAGCAAAGCCACCACTCAGTCGAAGATGCCTTTTTTTTAAGAGAAGGCCGCCTGTTTTGGGACAGGTCTGGATTGGAAGTTCTGCGGTGCTGTGTCTCTATGTGTCTCAATTACAAGGGGGCACAGGCTCAAGGTGAGAGGGGGAAAGTTTAAGGGAGATGTGTGGGGGAAGTTTTTCACACAGGGAGTGGTGGGTGCCTGGAACGCACTGCCAGAGGAGGTGGTGGAAGCAGGCACAGTAGCAACATTTAGGAGGCACTTGGATGGGTACATGAATAGGAAGAGAATAGAGGGATACATAGAGTCATAGAAGTTTACAGCATGGAAACAGGCCCTTCGGCCCAACTTGTCCATGCCGTCCAGTTTTTGCCACTAAGCTAGTCCCAATTGCCTGCATTTGGCCCATATCCCTCTGTACCCATCTTACCCATGTAACTGTCTAAATGCTTTTTAAAAGACAAAATTGAACCCGCCTCTACTACTACCTCAGGCAGCTCATTCCAGACACTCACCACCCTCTGTGTGAAAAAATTGCCCCCCTGGACCCTTTTGTACCTCTCCCCTCTCACCTTAAACCTATGCCCTCTAGTTTTAGACTCCCCTACCTTTAGGAAAAGATGTTGACTATCTAGCTGATCTATGCCCCTCATTATTTTATAGACCTCTATAAGATCACTCCTCAGCCTTCTACGCTCCAGGGAAAAAGTCCCAGTCTATTCAGCCTCTCCTTATAACTCAATCCATCAAGTCCCGGTAGTATCCTAGTAAATCTTTTCTGCACTCTTTCTAGTTTAATAATATCCTTTCTATAATAGGGTGACCAGAACTGTACACAGTATTCCAAGTGTGGCCTTACCAATGTCTTGTACAACTCCAACAAGACGTCCCAACTCCTGTATTCAATGTTCTGACCGATGAAACCAAGCATGCCGAATGCCTTCTTCACCACTCTGTCCACCTGTGACTCCACTTCCAAGGAGCTATGAACATGTACTCCTAGATCTCTTTGTTCTGTAACTCTCCCCAACGCCCTACCATTAACTGAGTAAGTCCTGCCCCGATTCGATCTACCAAAATGTATCACCTCACATTTATAGGGGTTGAGTAAGGGCAGGATGGTTTTTTTTAGTTCAGTTTGGGCATCATGATCAGTGCAGGCTTGGAGGGTCCATGGGCCTGTTCCTGTGCTGTATTTTTCTTTGCTCTGTGGGGCCAGGGGTTAGTAAATGTCTGGGACGTTTGGGTTGGATATACAGATAGAGAGTCACCATTGGCCCTAAGCCTTACCTCACCACTGCCCTGACCCTCCATTGGCTGCAGCCCTGTTCCAATCTCTGAACCAATGGGTGGAAGCCGCTGATGTCCGTTGAGAGAGGCGGGTGGCTCGGTGTGCTGTCTGCAACCGCTCTGGTCACTGGGGCTGGTTTTCACTGAGACTGGGGAACAGGACAGTAAAGAGGTGACAAGGCAGCAACAGATGGAGACAAAGCCACAAAAGGCATCAGGAACTCAGACTGAACTCTGGGGATGACCATCTGACCCACAGGCCTGATTGGGAGAGGGTTTGATGGATATATCAGCCTCACTCTCACATCACCCTGCCATTAATACCTGGAGGGGGTACTCCTGTCCCCCACGGCACTGCCAGACAGGGTGTCAAGTTACATTACATTGGACAGCCCACTTCAACCCCTCACTCCCCCTCCCGTGTACCTCGCTCGCTCTCCCCATGTACCTCGCTCTCTCTCCCCGTGTACCTCACTCTCTCTCCCCGTGTACCTCGCTCTCTCTCCCCGTATACCTCGCTCTCTCTCCCCGTGTACCTCGCTCGCTCTCCCCGTATACCTTGCTCTCTCTCCCTGTGTGCCTCAGTCTCTCTCCCCGTGTACCTCACTCTCTCTCCCCGTGTACCTCGCTCGCTCTCTCTCCCCCTGTACCTCACTCTCTCTGTGTACCTCAGTCTCTCTGTGTGCCTCAGTCTCTCTCCTCATGTACCTCAGTCTCTCTCCCTGTGTACCTCAGTCTCTCTCCCCGTGTACCTCACTCTCTCTCCCTGTGTACCTCACTCTCTCTCCCCGTGTACCTCACTCTCTCTCTCTCCCCCTGTACCTCTCTCTCCCCGTGTGCCTCAGTCTCTCTCCTCATGTACCTCAGTCTCTCTCCCCGTGTACCTCAGTCTCTCTCCCCGTGTACCTCAGTCTCTCTCCCTGTGTACCTCAGTCTCTCTCCCCGTGTACCTCACTCTCTCTCCCCGTGTACCTCAGTCTCTCTCCCTGTGTACCTCAGTCTCTCTCCCCGTGTACCTCACTCTCTCTCCCCGTGTACCTCAGTCTCTCTCCTCGTGTACCTCAGTCTCTCTCCCCGTGTACCCCAGTCTCTCTCCCTGTGTACCTCAGTCTCTCTGTGTACCTCAGTCTCTCTCCCCGTGTACCTCAGTCTCTCTCCCTGTGTACCTCACTCTCTCTGTGTACCTCAGTCTCTCTCCCCGTGTACCTCAGTCTCTCTCCTCATGTACCTCAGTCTCTCTCTCCGTGTACCTCACTCTCTCTGTGTACCTCAGTCTCTCTCCTCATGTACCTCAGTCTCTCTCTCCGTGTACCTCACTCTCTCTGTGTACCTCAGTCTCTCTCCCCGTGTACCTCAGTCTCTCTCCCCGTGTACCTCAGTCTCTCTCCCCGTGTACCTCAGTCTCTCTCCTCATGTACCTCAGTCTCTCTCTCCCCGTGTACCTCAGTCTCTCTCCTCATGTACCTCAGTCTCTCTCTCCCCGTGTACCTCAGTCTCTCTCTCCCCGTGTACCTCAGTCTCTCTCCCCGTGTGCCTCAGTCTCTTTGGGTCTTGCTCTCCCCTGTGTACTCTTCCTCGGGGCTGTTGTATTCTGACGCTCACTGGGACGTCCCATATCGCACTCACCAGTTGTGCCTCTCCTGGTCCCCACCAGGGGCCCCCCATAGTAGGTCACGAGGGACCTCCGACTGCACAGCTGAGAGGAATCGATTGTCGGCTGTCCCAGGGTGTTGGACCTTTGATCCGGAACATTCTCTCCGAGTGGCCAGGCTCCGGTTAGGGAGCTGGAGGGCGGCTGTGGGAAAGAGAACGTTTAAAATGTGGCCAAGGCATTGCTGGAGCAGAAATAGTCAAATGGAAGCTTCTAGAAGTGGGGTGGAAATTTGGGGAGTGAGGGGAGAGCGAGGGGAGAGTGAGGGGAGAGTAGGAGAGAGTGAGGGGGTAGTGAGGGAAGAACGAGGTGAGGGGGGGAGCGGAGGGGACCGGGGAGGGAGTGGGGGGAGCAGGGGGTGGGTGAGGGGGAAGTGAGGGGAAACTGAGGGGGAGCGAGGGGAGAATGAGGGTGAGGGGGGAAAGTGAGGAGGTAGTGAGGGGAGAGTAGGGGATAGTGAGGGGGGAGCAGGTGGGGGCGAGGGAGGGGGAGGACCGGGGGGGGGGAGGAGCGGGGGGAGGCGGAGGGGAGCGGGGAGGGAGCAGGGAATGCGGGGGGGGGGGGGGGAGGGTGGAGTAGGGGGGTGAGGATGTGTGGGGGGGTGGTCGGTGGGCTGGTGGGGGGGGGGGGGGCCGGGATTTCAGGGAGTGTCCGGATCGAGTCCGCGGTGAGCTCAGACCTGGCTGTGATGGGAATGAACGGGATTTTCCCAAGTTCTCCAACTGAATCAGACTTCCTCTGGGAATGGTTACTGTGTCAAAGCGAGTCAGTCACTTGGTGCGGGGGGGGGGGGGGGGGGGGGGGGAAGAAGACCAGGAATGGGAGAGCAACAGAGGGGGAATCGGAGGCTGTGAAGGAGGAGGAGGTGAATGAGGGGAGTAGCGGGGAGAATGTGGGCCTCGTGGGAGATGTGGGCGAAGGGGGGAGTGTGCGAACTGAGTAAGAGGGGGCCCTGGGGTGTGAGGGTTTAGCAGCGGGGAATGAGCAGAGAGAACGGTTAGAGCTCCCGTCTTCACATCTCCAATTCAAGATGGAGGCAGATGAAGAATGTTTTCTCTCGGGAGGTTGTGAGTCTGGGGAACGTTCTACTCCAGAGAGACGGGACGATGAATATTGTGAGGAGAGGGTGGATAGATTCCTGACTAACAAGGGAGTCCAAGGTTATGGCGGCATGGGCAAGTTGGGCCAAAGGGCCTATTCCCATGCTGTAAACCACCATGACTCTATCGAGAGGTCAATGTGGGGCTCAGATTACATCAGATCAGTCTTGACCTTATTGAATGGGGTGGCAGGCTCGAGGGGCTGAATGGCCAGCTCCTGCTCCAAATGTGTCCGTTCCTATAGCTATATGTTTGTGTGAGGGGGTAACTGAGGGGGGTGGGGGGGGGGGGGAGAGTGGGGGGACAGTTGAGTACAGCGCTGGCAGGCATCGCTCACCCTGTCTAACACGTGCTGGGTGCCCTGCACCTCTTGAGCCTCCGCCGTGACCTGCTCCAACTCGCCGGGTTCGAGAGCGATCAGGACATAGAGGGCAGACTCCCGGGGATCTTCACAATCGGGCCCGCTCTCCGTATCCACCCGACTCTCCCTGGTCCCAGGCCTGTAGCTGTAGTCAGGCTGCATTCCCGTCTCCGCATCGTCAGTCACAGAGCACAAGCCGCCTTCGCAAGGAAAGAAAACACCTCATTTTATTTAAACAGCACTCTCCCTCACCCCCCCCCTCCCCCTTTATTTAGGTAGGGGTGTCTAAAACTAGAGGGCACAGGTTTAATCTGGGAGGGGAGAGATACAAAAGGGTCCAGAGGGGCAATTGTTTCACACAGAGGGTGGTGAGTGTCTGGAAGAAGCTGCCAGAGGCAGTAGTAGAGGCGGGTACAATTTTGTCTTTTAAAAAGTGTTTAGACAGTTACATGGGTACGATGGGTATAGAGGGATATGGACCAAATGCGGGCAATTGGGATTAGTTTAGGGGTTTAAAAAAAAAAGGGCGGCATGGACAAGTTGGGCCGAAGGGCCTGTTTCCATGGTGCAAACCCAGGTGACTCTATGACTCTAAACACTGGGTTCGGATCCTCTTCCCGGTTTCCGGCAGACTCCTGAAGCACGTGTGGGGAATTTGGGGCAGCGATGGCCCAGTGGTATTATCGCTAGACTATTAATCCAGAAACTCAGCTAATGTTCTGGGGACCCGGGTTCGAATCCCACCACGGCAGATGGTGGAATTTGAATTCAATTAAAAAAAATCTGGAATTAAGAATCTACTGATAAGACCATAAGACATAGGAGCAGAATTAGGCCACTCGGCCCATCGAGTCTCCTCCGCCATTCAATCATGGCTGACGTTTTTCTCATCCCTATTCTCCTGCCTTTCTCTGTCTTAAAGACACTCAATGACCCGGCCTCCACAGCCTTCTGCGGCAAAGAGTTCCACAGATTCACCACTCTCTGGCTGAAGAAATTCCTCCTCATCTCTGTTTTAAAGGATCGTCCCTTTAGCCTGAGGTTGTGGCCTCTGGTTCTAGTTTTTCCTACTAGTGGAAACATCCTCTCCACGTCCACTCTATCCAGGCCTCGCAGGCTGTAAAACCATTGTCCAAAGATGTGCGGGTTAGGTCGATTGGCCATGCTAAAATTGCCCCTTAGTATCCTGAGTAGTTAGAGGGATTAGCGGGTAAAATATGTAAGGATATGGGGATAGGACCTGGGTGGGATTGTGGTCGGTGCAGACTCGATGGGCCGAATGGCCTCTTTCTGCACTGTAGGATTCTATGGTTCTATGGATTGTTGGAAAAACCCATCAGGTTCATGAATGTCCCATAAGAGAAGGAAATATGCTGTCCTTACCTGGTCTGGCCTACATGTCTATTTATTATTGTCACAAGTAGGCTTACATTAACACTGCAATGAAGTTACTGTGAAAATCCCCTAGTCGCCACACTCTGGTGCCTGTCCGGGTACACTGAGGGGGAATTTAGCCTGGCCAATCCACCTAACCAGCACCATGTGAGTCCAGGATGAGATCTGGAGGTTGAGCTGATTTTTTAAAACTTCATTCGTGGGATATGGGCGTCGCTGGCTAGGCCAGCATTTATTGCCCATCCCTAATTACCCCTTGAGAAGGTGGTGGTGAGCTGCCTTCTTGAATCGCTGTACTCCACGTGCTGTGGGTTGACCCACAATGCCGTTAGGGAGGGAATTCCAGGATTTTGATCCAGCGACTGTGAAGGAACGGTGATATATTTCCAAGTCAGGATGGTGAGTGGCTTGGAGGGGAACTTGCAGGTGGGGGTGTTCCCATGTATCTGCTGTCCTTGTCCTTCTAGACTGAAGTGGTCGTGGGTTTGGAAGGTGCTGTCTAAGGATCTTTGGTGAATTGCCGCAGTGCATCATGTGAATAGTACACACTGCTGCTACTGAGTGTCGGTGGTGGAGGGATTGAATGCTTGTGGATGGGGTGCCAATCAAGCGGGGCTACTTTATCCTGGATGGTGTCGAGCTTCTTGAGTGTTGTCACCAGTAAAACATCACTTACAATTGCAATGCACGGTGGCACAGTGGTTAGCGCTGCTGCCTCACAGCGCCAGGGACCTGGCTTCGATTCCCGGCTTGGGTCACTGTCTGTGCGGAGTCTGCACATTCTCCCCGTGTCTGCATGGGTTTCCTCCAGGTGCTCCAGTTTCCTCCCACAGTCCAAAGATGTGCAGGTTAGCTGGATTGGCCATGCTGAATTGTCCCTTAGTGTCAGGGGGACTAGCAGGGTAAATACATGGGGTTATGGGGATAGGGCCTGGATGGGATTGTGGTTGGTGCAGACACGATGGGCTGAATGGCCTCCTTCTGCACTGTAGGGATTCTATGATCCTACAGCAAGTCTTTAATAAATGGCGATGGAATCAGTAATCCATCCTTGAAATGCAGAGTGTATTTTTTAATATTCTTTCATGGGGATGTTGTCGTTGGCAAGGCCCACGTTTATTACCCATTCCTAATTGCCCCTTGAACTGAGTGTCTCACTCGGACATTCCCGAGGGCAGTTGAGAGTCAACCACATTGCTGTGGCTCTGGAGTCACATGTAGGCCAGACCAGGTAAGGACGGCAGATTTCCTTCCCTAAAGGACATTAGTGAACCAGATGGGTCTTTAAACAACAATTGATGATACATTCATGGTTACCATTACTGACTAGCTTTTATATTCCAGATTTTTCTTGGTTGAATTTAAATTCCACCAGATACCCCTGATGGGATTCGATCTCAGGGCCCCACAACATTGGGCCTCTGGATTACTGACCAGTGAAATTACCACTACACCAACCACTATACCAGTGGTTCCCAACCTTTTATATGTCACGATACACGATATACTAAAAAGAAATGTTAAGACACCTCCTATTTTCTCCGAACTGGCCTCCAGCAGAAGACTTTTTGGGGGCAATTTTCAGCCTGGGTTAGAGAGAACGGCGAGACAGGTGGAAAATCCAGAGAGAATCGGGAAACGTGGGTGTCCTGTGAGTACAGTTTTGGTCTCCTTACTTGAGAAAGGATATACTGGCACTGGAGGGGGTGCAGAGGAGATTCACCAGGTTGATTCCGGAGTTGAGAGGGTTGGCTTATGAGGAGAGACTGAGTAGACTGCGGCTATACTCATTGGAACTCAGAAGAATGGGGGGGATCTTTTAGAAATATATAAGATTATGAAGGGAATAGATAAGATAGAAGCAGGGAAGTTGTTCCCACTGGCAGGTGAAACCAGAACTAGGAGGCCTCAAAATAAGGGGGAGCAGATTTAGGACTGAGTTGAGGAGGAACTTCTTCACCCAAGGAGTTGTGAATCTGTGGAATTCCCTGCCCAGTGAAGCAGTTGAGGCTACCTCATTGAATGTTTTTAAGGCAAGGATAGATCAATGTTTGAACAGTAAAGGAATTAAGGGTTATGGGGAGCGGGCGGGTAAGTGGAGCTGAGTCCACGAAAAGATCAGCCATGATCTTATTGAATGGCGGAGCAGGCTCGAGGGGCCAGATGGCCTACTCCTGCTCCTAGTTCTTATGTTCTTTGTGTTATCCATGTTTTAATGTGCGTATTTGGATGCCAAAAATCTGATTTCCACATAATAAGTTTATTTATTAGTCACAAGTCGGCTTACATTAACACTGCAATGAAGTTACTGTGAAAATCCCCTAGTCGCCACACTTTGGCACCTGTTCGGGAAAATTTAGCATGGCAAATGCAGCTAACCAGCACATCTTTCAGACTATGGGAGGAAACCAGAGCACCCGGAGAAAACCCACGCAGACACGGGGAGAATGTGCAGACTCCACACAGACAGTGACCCAAGCCGAGAATCGAACCTGGGTCAGCAGTGTTAACCACTGTGCCACCGAGACTTTCCATGTGTAGGTTAGGTGCATTGGCCATGATAAATTGCCCCTTAGCGTCCAAAGATGTGCAGGTTAGGGGGATTGGCCATGCTAAATTGCCTCTTAGTGCTAAGCACTGTGCTACCCAAGATACAAGTTACTGGTGTGGTTTCAATATAATGATTTTCACAATGTGCCTTTTTGTTAACCTCTCTCTGTCTCTCTCGCTTCTCCCGGGTTTTCTGCACCCTCTGAGTTTTTGTTTTGTGTGCAGGCGAATGGGGACCTTTGTCTTCAGCTGCAAATCCCATTGGCCATTCAGACGGACCTGACTGATTTAAAAATTGAAAGTGCGCAACCCGTTTCCAACCAGCGCACGCGGGAGGCCCGAGATTCGTCAGAACTTCGTGATGTTGATCACAGAGCAGAAGATGAAGGTTAGTTTTAGTTTAATTGCATGGATCTTGAATCTTTTTTTTCGCGGCACTCTTGGGAGTGCCTCCAGGCTCCAACAGGGAGCCACCGCCCACTCCCACCATCTCCTGCTGTTACAGTAACTTACTGCAGGGGGTGAGGGGCAGTGCCATGCTCCAGAGCTATGACGTGATACATCCAGAGTTTGCCCATTGTGCCAATGGCTCGGAGGTCCAGACTGACTCTAATTCGCGGGGTGTTCAGTACCTGCGTCAGGGATAGCCTCATCTTCACCCTCCTCCAGACAGGGCGTGCTCGGGTACCAGTGGGCAGCAGGGAGGTAGGGGAGGGTGCGATAGGGACTGGGCACCTTGGAGAGATCGCATTTAGTCTGCTGCTTCAAGAATGTGATCAGGGAGGTGGGTGCGGGTTGGTTCAGGTCACTGCCGCTCTCTGCGGGGACAAAGGAACTTCCATTAATATCGAGTTCAAAACAGCAGACAGGCAAGAGGCTTGGAGATCGTACAGTAAAGATTGGCCCTGTATCCCATCCAACTCCCCACCCTCACACACACACTGTATCCCATCCAACTCCCCACCCTCACACACACACTGTACCCCATCCAACTCCCCACCCTCTCACATACACTGTATCCCATCCAACCCCCCACCCTCACACACACACTGTATCCTATCCAACCCCCCACCCTCTCACATACACTGTATCCCATCCAACTCCCCACCCTCACACACACACTGTATCCCATCCAACTCCCCACCCTCACACACACACTGTATCCCATCCAACTCCCCACCCTCTCACACACACTGTACCCCATCCAACCCCCCACCCTCACACACACACTGTATCCCATCCAACTCCCCACCCTCACACACACACACTGTATCCCATCCAACTCCCCACCCTCACACACACACTGTACCCCATCCAACTCCCCACCCTCACACACACACTGTACCCCATCCAACCCCCCACCCTCACACACACACTGTATCCCATCCAACTCCCCACCCTCTCACATACACTGTATCCCATCCAACCCCCCACCCTCACACACACACACTGTACCCCATCCAACTCCCCACCCTCACACACACACTGTACCCCATCCAACTCCCCACTCTCACACACACACACTGTACCCCATCCAACTCCCCACCCTCACACACACACTGTACCCCATCAAACTCCCCACCCTCACACACACACACTGTACCCCATCCAACTCCCCACCCTCACACACACACACTGTACCCCATCCAACTCCCCACCCTCTCACACACACTGTACCTCATCCAACTCCCCACCCTCTCACACACACTGTACCCCATCCAACCCCCCAACCTCACACACACACTGTATCCCATCCAACTCCCCACCCTCACACACACACTGTATCCCATCCAACCCCCCACCTTCACACACACACTGTATCCCATCCAACTCCCCACCCTCACACACACACTGTACCCCATCCAACTCCCCACCCTCACACACACACTGTATCCCATCCAACTCCCCACCCTCACACACACACTGTACCCCATCCAATTCCCCACCCTCACACACACACTGTACCCCATCCAACTTCCCACCCTCACACACACACACTGTACCCCATCCAACTCACCACCCTCACACACACTGTATCCCATCAAACTCCCCACCCTCACACACACTGTATCCCATCCAACTCCCCACCCTCACACACACACTGTACCCCATCCAACTCCCCACCCTCACACACACACTGTACCCCATCCAATTCCCCACCCTCACACACACACTGCACCCCATCCAACTTCCCACCCTCACACACACACACTGTACCCCATCCAACTCACCACCCTCACACACACTGTACCCCATCCAACTCCCCACCTTCACACACACACTGTACCCCATCCAACTCCCCACCCTCACACACACACTGTACCCCATCCAATTCCCCACCCTCACACACACACTGTACCCCATCCAACTCCCCACCCTCACACACACACACTGTACCCCATCCAACTCCCCACCCTCTCACATACACTGTATCCCATCCAACCCCCCACCCTCACACACACACACTGTACCCCATCCAACTCCCCACCCTCACACACACACTGTACCCCATCCAACTCCCCACCCTCACACACACACTGTACCCCATCAAACTCCCCACCCTCACACACACACACTGTACCCCATCCAACTCCCCACCCTCTCACATACACTGTATCCCATCCAACCCCCCACCCTCACACACACACACTGTACCCCATCCAACTCCCCACCCTCACACACACACTGTACCCCATCCAACTCCCCACTCTCACACACACACACTGTACCCCATCCAACTCCCCACCCTCACACACACACACTGTACCCCATCAAACTCCCCACCCTCACACACACACACTGTACCCCAACCAACTCCCCACCCTCACACACACACTGTACCCCATCCAACTCCCCACCCTCACACACACACACTGTACCCCATCAAACTCCCCACCCTCACACACACACACTGTACCCCAACCAACTCCCCACCCTCACACACACACTGTACCCCATCCAACTCCCCACCCTCACACACACACACTGTACCTCATCCAACTCCCCACCCTCACACACACACTGTACCCCATCCAACCCCCCACCCTCACACACACACTGTACCCCATCCAACCCCCCACCCTCACACACACACCATCACACACACACACTATACCCCATCCAACACCCCACCCTCACACACACACACTGTACCCCATCCAACTCCCCACCCTCACACACACACTGTATCCCATCCAACTCCCCACCCTCACACACACACTGTATCCCATCCAACTCCCCACCCTCACACACACTGTATCCCATCCAACTCCCCACCCTCTCACACACACTGTACCCCATCCAACACCCCACCCTCACACACACACTGTACCCCATCCAACTCCCCACCCTCACACACACATTGTACCCCATCCAACTCCCCACCCTCACACACACACTGTATCCCATCCAACTCCCCACCCTCTCACATACACTGTACCCCATCCAACCCCCCACCCTCACACACACACACTGTACCCCATCCAACTCCCCACCCTCACACACACACTGTATCCCATCCAACTCCCCACCCTCTCACATACACTGTATCCCATCCAACCCCCCACCCTCACACACACACACTGTACCCCATCCAACTCCCCACCCTCACACACACACTGTACCCCATCCAACTCCCCACTCTCACACACACACACTGTACCCCATCCAACTCCCCACCCTCACACACACACTGTACCCCATCAAACTCCCCACCCTCACACACACACACTGTACCCCAACCAACTCCCCACCCTCACACACACACTGTACCCCATCCAACTCCCCACCCTCACACACATACACTGTACCCCATCCAACTCCCCACCCTCTCACACACACTGTACCCCATCCAACCCCCCACCCTCACACACACACTGTACCCCATCCAACACCCCACCCTCACACACACACACTGTACCCCATCCAACTCCCCACCCTCACACACACACTGTACCCCATCCAACTCCCCACCCTCACACACACACTGTACCCCATCCAACACCCCACCCTCACACACACACTGTACCCCATCCAACACCCCACCCTCACACACACACTGTACCCCATCCAACTCCCCACCCTCACACACACACTGTACCCCATCCAACTCCCCACCCTCACACACACACTGTACCCCATCCAACTCCCCACCCTCACACACACACTGTACCCCATCCAACACCCCACCCTCACACACACACTGTACCCCATCCAACACCCCACCCTCACACACACACTGTACCCCATCCAACTCCCCACCCTCACACACACACACACTGTACCCCATCCAACTCCCCACCCTCACACACACACTGTACCCCATCCAACTCCCCACCCTCACACACACACACACTGTACCCCAACCAACTCCCCACCCTCACACACACACTGTACCCCATCCAACACCCCACCCTCACACACACACTGTACCCCATCCAACACCCCACCCTCACACACACACTGTACCCCATCCAACTCCCCACCCTCACACACACACTGTACCCCATCCAACTCCCCACCCTCATCAAAATCCTTCCTTTGAAATGATCCCCATTTCCTTTCCACTCTCTATCTCTGTAATCTCCTCCAGCCCCACAACCCTCTGACTCTCTGCCCTCTGTTATCCTGCCCTCTGTTATCCTGCCCTCTGTTATCCTGCCCTCTGTTATCCTGGCCTCTGTTATCCTGCCCTCTGTTATCCTGCCCTCTGTTATCCTGGCCTCTGTTATCCTGCCCTCTGTTATCCTGCCCTCTGTTATCCTGCCCTCTGTTATCCTGCCCTCTGTTATCCTGCCCTCTGTTATCCTGCCCTCTGTTATCCTGCCCTCTGTTATCCTGCCCTCTGTTATCCTGCCCTCTGACCCTTCGCCAGTTATTATTGCTCCATGATTGGCAGCCGTGCCTTCACTTGTCTGGGGCGCAAGCTCTGGAATTCCCTCTCTAAACATCTCCACATCTCTCCCTCACTTTAAGACGCTCCTTAAAATCGAGTTCTTTGACCGAACCTTTGTTCTGTTGACCTTATGTATCTGTGTGTACTTCTTACATAGAATCCGTACAGTGCAGGAGGAGGCCATTCAGCCCATCGAGCCTGCACCGACCACAATCCCACCCAGGCCCTATCCCCACTTAGTTACCCCGCTAATCCCTCTAACCTATTGCATCCCGGTACACTAAGGGTTAATTTAGCACGGCCAATCCACCTAACCCGCACATTTTTCGGACTGTGGGAAGAAACCGGAGCACCCGGAGGAAACCCACGCAGACACGGGGAGAATGTGCAGACTCCACACAGACAGTGACCCGAGACAGGAATTGAATCCAGGTCCCTGGTGCTGTGAGGCAGCAGTGCTAACCACTGTGCTACCGTGCCGCCCCTTTGTTTGATAATGCTCCGGTGTAGCACGGGGGGGGGAAGTTTCATTCCATTAAAGGTGCTATATAATTATAAGTTGTTGTTGTTGGTGTGTTGCCTGCCTCCCCTGGATAGAAACGGAATGATCAGACTCACCCGAGCCTCGCAGCCGATGTGGGGCGTCGCAGGTCTCGGCTAGGCAGGCGAGGTATCGCTTGGCCGAATAGCCAGGGCGGATTTTACGGTCCCCCGGCTGGTCGCTGTGTCCGATGAGGAAATGCAGGTTGGGCTCCACTCGCTTGAGGCCGGATCCACCCTGGAAACAAAGCAACAATCTTCCTTTCAGGAAACTGTTCCACAGAGAGAGAGCTGACCAAGCTACAGTCAACACACAGACAAACACTTCGCATTTTTAACAAGATGGAAAGCTCAGTAAACACAAACTGAGCCGGCCTTTCCTGATAGACCAATCCCACGCACCCACATTCTCACCGTACCCCCCACAGTGCACTCTGGGTGAAGGGTGAAAGGTTGAAGGTTAAGGGGTGGCGGAATAGCATTGGTCAAGGAGACAGATTACAGAAATGTCCGTCTAGTGTCTGGTCCACCATCAGATCCACCCGGGGCAAGTTCCTCACATGGAGAGGCTGCCTAATTGTCTAGACGTGGCCGATTGACTGACCAAACTGCCTAGACAAGGCTGATTGACTGACCAAACTGTCTAGACAAGGCTGATTCTCTGTCCAAAATGTCTAGACAAGGCTGATTGACTGACCAAACTGTCTAGACAAGGTTGATTCTCTGTCCAAACTGTCTGGACAAGGCTGATTGACTGATCAAACTGTCTAGGCAAGGCTGATTCTCTGCCCAAACTGCCTGCACAAGGCTGATTGACTGACCAAACTGTCTAGACAAGGCTGATACACTGGTCAAACTGTCTAGACAAGGCTGATTTACTGGTCAGACTGTCTAGACAAGGCTGGTTCACTGTCCAAACTGTCTAGACACGGCTAATTTACTGGTCAAACTGCCTAGACAAGGCTGATTGACTGGTCAAACTGTCAAGACAGGGCTGATTCTCTTCCCAAACCATCTAGACAAGGCTAGTTGACTGGTCAAATTGTCTAGACAAGGCTGATTGACTGTCCAAACTCTATAGTCAGGGTGAAATCTGTGCCAACCCAGTGCAGAAGAGGATGATCCTTAACTCTGTTGACTCTGTCACTCACCTCTCTCTGCCCATAGGCAAGGACTGCCCTGACCAGGTCCTGCAGGGTGCAGAGCTGGAGTCTTGCCCTGTGTCGCCACTTGATGATGCGTTGGCGCTGCCATGGTTGCAGGGCCAGGTCCTCGGAGTAGAGTACCAGGGCACCGCGGCGGGTAGTGAAGGTTTTGGGGGGCGCTGGGTTGCAGCGATGGTGTAGGAATCCCTCGGGATTGCTCAGCTCCAGGGAGACACTGACGGAATTCCTCGACGATCTCCAGTTAAAATAATCCTGTGGAAGGCAGGAGAGAGAGCAGAGGGCTATAATCCCGGGATAACAGAGGGTCAGTCCGGAGAAGGGGGAAGGATTCACCCGGGAGGGTACTTTAACCCAGCCGATTGACCCAATCACTTTGGAAACCAGCACAGACAGAGGCCATTCAGCCCAAGGTCTGTTTAGTGAGCTATCAAATCAGCCCCACCCCCACAGCCCTGCTAATTGTCCCTTCATAGAGTCATAGAGGTTTACAGCATGGAAACAGGCCCTTCGGCCCAACTTGTCCATGCCGCCCCTTTTTTAAACCACTAAGTTAATCCCAATTGCCCGTGTTTGGCCCATATCCCTCTCTACCCATCTTACCCATATAACTGTCCAAATACTTTTTAAAAGACTACCAGAAGGATGTGGAGGCTTTGGAGAAGGTACAGAAAAGATTTACCAGGATGTGCCTGGTATGGAGGGCATTAGTTATGAGGAGAGACTTGGTTTGCTCTTATTGGAATGACAGAGGTTGAGGAGCGATAGACTGATAGAAGATTATGAGGGGCATGGACAGAGTGGACAGTCTACTTCTGACAGCTCGTTCCAGACACTCATCACACTCCGTGTGAAACAATTGTCCCCTCTGGACCCTTTTGTATCTCCCCCTTCTCACTTTAAACCTATGCCCTCTAGTTTTAGACTCCCCTACCTTTGGGAAAAGATATTGACTATCTAGCTGATCTGTGCCCCTCATTATTTTATAGACCTCTATAAATTCACCCCTAAGCCTCCTACACTCCAGGAAAAAAGTACTAGTCTATCCAGCCTCTCCTTATAACTCAAACGATCAAGTCCCGGGAGCATCCTTTTCTGCACTCTTTCTAGTTGAATAATATCCTTTCTATAATAGGGTGACCAGAACTGTACACAGTATTCCAAGTGTGGCTTTACCAATGTCTTGTGCAACTTCAACAAGTCCGGTAGCATCCTGGTAAATCTTTTCTGCACTCTTTCTAGTTTAATAATATCCTTTCTATAATAGGGTGACCAGAATTGCACACAGTATTCCAAGTGTGGCCTCACCAATGTCTTGTACAACTTCAACAAGCTGTCCCAACTCCTGTATTCAATCCCCTTTTGGAAGTTGCCATTGAGTCACCTGCCTTCCAATTATGTTAATGACCTGAAATAGGAGGCCACAACTCCCAGGCTCAGTGAACAAAGAACAAAGAAAATTACAGCACAGGAACAGGCCCTTCGGCCCTCCAAGCCTGCACCGACCATGCTGCCCGTCTGAACTAAAACCCCCTACCCTTCCAGGGACCATATCCCTCTATTCCCATCCTATTCATGTATTTGTCAAGACGCCCCTTAAAAGTCACTATCGTATCTGCTTCCAATACCTCCCCCGGCAACGAGTTCCAGGCACCCACCACCCTCTGTGTAAAAATCTTGCCTCGTACATCTCCTTTAAACCTTGCCCCTCGCACCTTAAACCTGTGCCCCCTAGTAATTAACTCTTCCATCCTGGGATAAAGCTTCTGACTATCCACTCTGTCCATGCCTCTCATAATTTGTAGACTTCTATCAGGTCGCCCCTCAACCTCCGTCGTTCCAGTGAGAACAAACCAAGTTTCTCCAACCTCTCCTCATAGCCAATGCCGTCCATACCAGGCAACACCCTGGTAAATCTTTTCTGTACCCTCTCCAAAGCCTCCACATCCTTCTGGTAGTGTGGCGACCAGAATTGAACACTGTATTCCGAGTGTGGCCTAACTAAGGTTCTATAAAGTTGCAACATGACTTGCCAATTTTTAAACTCAATGCCCCGGCCAATGAATACAAGCATGCCGTATGCCTTCAGTAGCCGGGTTGCGGGTGAGGGTGCAAGTTGGGGCCCTCTGTAGGTTTGGGCATTCCGGATTGCCGCCCAGGCCTTGGTCCCTCTGCCTCTCATAGATTCATAGAATCCCTGCAGTGCAGAAGGAGGCCATTCAGCCCATCGAGTCTGTACTGACAACAATCCCACCCAGGGTGAGAGCACTCCAGTTGCCAACTTTGGTCAGACATTTTTATTTATTATTGGCACAAGTAAGGCTTACATTAACACTGCAATGAAGTTACTGTGAAAATCCCCTGGTCGCCACACTCCGGCGCTCGGGTACACTGATGGAGAATTTAGCATTCGGCCCATCGAGTCTGCACCGATCACAATCCCACCCAGGCCCTATTCCCATAACCCCACATATTTACCCTGCCAATTCGCCTGAAACTAAGGGGCAATTTATCATGGCCAATCAATCTAACCAGCACATCTTTGGACTGCGGGAGGAAACCGGAGCACCCGGAGGAAACCCACGCAGATACGGGGAGAATGTGCAAACTCCACACAGACAGTGACCCAAGCCGGGAATTGAACCCGGGTCCCTGGCACTGTGAGGCAGCAGCGCTAACCACTGTGCCACCATGTCATCCCTGCTAGGCCGACTCCTCCCCTGGCCTGAGGAGAAGGCTGGGTTCCGACCGACTCCCGGCCTCCCCTCCCGGTTGACAGCAGGCCTGTGGGATAGGCCTGTGGATCGCTGGCTTTCCCCGGATTCCCCCGCTGATTGGTTGGAGGATCCCAATCGCGGCCTCACCTGTGCCTCAAGGTAAACATCCAATCGTTTGCGTTCCCCGTTCACCAGCTGCCCACTGCCGCGACTCAGCCAGGACAAGTTCCACATCTGGCCAGCTCCCAGACCCTCCACTCCACGTCCCTCTACATAACCCTCCAGAAATCCCTTCCGGTGGAAAGAGCTGTGTGTGTAAAATCCCAATGGATCCGCATCTCAATGGACCCCAAGTTCCAGTGGAACAAAATCCCAATGGATCCCTACTTCAATCAGAGCAGCGTCTCAGTGGATTCCCAACCCTGGTGGAACTGAATCCCAGTGGATTCTGAATTCCAACATTAAGACACCTGTGGATCCCTAATCCTGATAGAAAATAGGATCTGGATTGATCCGCAATTCCTACGGAACACTATATCAGTTGATCACGAATCCCAGTGGAACACAAACCCAGTGGATCCCTAATCAGGATGGATCAGTAACCTAGTGGATCCCTAATCCAGGTGGGACAGCATCCCAGTGGATCCCTAACACCAGTGGAACAGGATCTTAATGGATCCACTTATCCGGCACACATGGATCCCCACTCCTGGCAGAACATGGCCCCAGCAGATCCCTAATTCCTATGGACCACCATTGCAGTGGGTTCCTGATCCTAATGGAACATGAATCCAGTGGATTTTCAATTCAGACAGAACAGCATCTCAATGGATCCCCAACCCTTGGAGGAACAGAATCCCAGCAGATCCCTGATCCAGGATTCCAATGGATCCCAAATCCCAGTGGAACAGAATCCCAACTGATCCCTATTCTGAGTGGATCGACATTCGAACGGATCCCAAATCCTAGTGGTACAGAATCCCAACAGATCCCTATTACACATGGATCGACATTCCAATGGATCCCCGACCCTAGTGGAACTGAATCGCGATTGATCCCTGATCCAGGTACAACTGCCTCTGAGTGGATCCAAGATCCTAATGGAACAGCACGGTAGTGGATTCCTGGTCCCAGTGGAACACAATCCTGGGTGGCTCAAAGTCGGGGGGCAACAGAAGTCCAGTGGATCCCGAATCCCTGTAGATCCCAAATCGCGGAGGGTTCTGGAAGCTGGGTGCCAGTGGGATTCCTGTGGAAGGAGGGAGCTGAGAGTCCGGAGGTCTGAGCGAGCTCTGCTGACAGAGATCTCGCTCTGTCTGGGTGCAGTGTTAGCACGGTTGCCATAGGAGCAACAAGACGTAACTGTGTAGAGAACAAAGCTCTCAGAGACACAGTAACGAGCTGCCTTTACACACCCTCCCTGCCAACCACACAGAACAACAACTGATTCCCAAACCCCTTCATTACTCACCTTTCAGAGCGAGAGTTACTGTAACTGGATACAGTCCGCTGTGTCTGGACCTGCTACATCCGTGAATCGGATGACGTGTTTACTGGACGGGGCACTCTGGAGTATTGTGCACAGCATTGGTCTCCTTATCTACAGAAAGCTGTAAACACATTGGAAAAAATTCACTGTAACACTACATTCTGCACTCTCTCCTTTCCTTCTCTATGAACGGTATGCTTTGTCTGTATAGTGCACAAGAAACAATGCTTTTCACTGTATACTAATACATGTGACAATAAATCAAATCAAATCCCTAGAGTGCAGAAGGAGGCCTTTTGGGCCAGCGAGTCTGCGCCCAGGTCCTATCCTCATAACCCCACATATTTACCCTGCCAATCCCCCTGCCACTAAGGGGCAATTTAGCGTGGCCAATCCTCCTAACCCGCACATCTTTGGAGTGTGGGAGGAAATCGGAGCACCCGGAGGAAACCCACGCAGACACGGGGCGAGCGTGCAGACTCCGCACAGACAGTGACCCGAGCGCAGAATTGAACCCGGGTCCCTGGCGCTGTGAAGCAAAGTGCGAACCCGCTGTGCCACCGTGCTGCCCTAATTCCATTCAGCCAAAGTCCCAGTCCAGTGTGTACAGGTGTTTGAAAGGTACAGGTATGTTCAAATGTCTGAGGTGTCTAAAAGTTTATTTATTAGTGTCACAAGTAAGGCTTACATTAACACTGCAATGAAGTTACTGTGAAATTCCCCTAGTTGCCACAGTCCGGCACCCCTTCAGGTCAATGCACCCTAACCAGCACGTCTTTCGGACTGTGGGAGGAAACTGGAGCATCCGGAGGAAACCCACGCAGACACGGGGAGAACGTGCAAACGCCACACAGACAGTGACCAGAGGCCGGAATCGAACCCGGATCCCTAGCGCTGTGAAGCAGCAGTGCTAACCATTGTGCCACCGCACCGCCCCACTGTGCCACCCCACTGTGCCACCGTGCCGCCCCTGTGCCACCCCACTGTGCCACCGTGCCGCCCCACTGTGCCACCCCACTGTGCCACCCCACTGTGCCACCGTGCCACCCCTGTGCCACCGTGCCACCCCACTGTGCCACCGTGCCACCCCTGTGCCACTGTGCCACCCCACTGTGCCACCCCACTGTGCCAATCAAGCGGGGCTGCTTTGTCCTGGATGGTGTGAAGCTTCTTGAGTGTTGTTGGAGCTCCACCCATCCAGGCACACTCCTGACTTGTGCCTTGTCGGTGGTGGACAGACTCTGGGGAGTCAGGAGCCTCTGACCTGCTCTGATAGCCGCAGTGTTTATATGGCTGGGTCCAGTTCAGTTTCTGGTCAATGGTAACCCCCAGGATGTGGGTGTGATCTTTTACATCGCACTGTGGACGATACCGTACCAGTCCCAATCCTGTGCCAGACCCTAACACTACAGTGATAACTTCCCGAAAGCAATTGGATAAGGGGGATTAATTTGAGGTTTTGAGGTGAGAGCAGGATGGTGGGATTAATTGTTGCTCTTGCAAAGGATGTGTTGGGTTGGCCAGTCTCCGGTGGGTGATGCTGAGATTCTACCCATTTATTGTCCAACCAATGGGCCTCACATCACTCCATAATCACACTGCTCTCTATAAGTTGAGTAGAGTCTGTGGAGGAAACTTTGATTAATTTTCTCTTTCTCTCTCTCTAGACTTCTGAATGCACTCGGAGTGCCCAGGGAGACCCTTGTGGAATCCAGACTGAAATATTTTGGTATCTTGGTGAGTAAACTCGAGTAAATCTGAGTGACGTCACTCAGCCCTGACCTCTGATTCGGTCAAACACGAAGGCCAGAAGTGAGGTCAGAGTGACATCAAGGCAGCATTTGACCAAGTGTGGCGTCAGGGAGCCGTAGCAAAAACTGGAGTCAATGGGAATCAGGGGAAATTCTACGTTGGTTGGAGTCATACCTCCCACAAAGGAAAATGGCTGTTGTGGTTGGAGATCAATGATCTCAGATCCAGGACAGGAATTCCTCAGGGTCAGTGTCCAAGGCCCAACAATCTTCATCAATGAACTTCCCTCCATCATAATGTCAGAAGTGGGGCTGTTTGCCGATGATTGCATAATGTTCAGCTCTGTAAGAGGAATTTTCTGAGGTATCCCCTGGGGTGCCCTGCATTTGTTGACCTCACTCAACCAATACATATATAGTATATAGTTAAAGAATGAAAAGGAATTTATTTACTAATACATGCATCAGGAGAGAGACGCAGCCAATGGGGGTTGACTGTCCTCTGCGCTGATATTGCCAGGTAAAATTATATTATTCTGAACATTTCAATGTCCCGCCTAGTCTCGTCAATCAGACTGGAGGGCCCAATCACAACATCACACCTTAGCCAATAACATTCCACCTGTCAACAGGAATCGGAGATTATTAGCTTCTTGCCCATGTAGGTTCCTTCCCCTTTACCTAGGAAACCGAACCCACGTCATTACCAATAACCAAGGCCATTATTAACATCTGTGATTTTTAATTGGTGAAAGGAGTCACTCTTTCGCTGGAACCTGGGCCTCCTTTATCAGCTTGAGAGACTGCTCCAGCCTCGCTACCCAT
Source organism: Mustelus asterias (assembly GCF_964213995.1). Lineage (NCBI taxonomy): Eukaryota > Metazoa > Chordata > Chondrichthyes > Carcharhiniformes > Triakidae > Mustelus > Mustelus asterias. The sequence goes on along the minus strand of NC_135814.1, from coordinate 103,208,088 downwards.
CAACGAACCCACTCCCTTACACACCAGGCCTGTGATTAAACCTTCGCCTTTCACATATCCAAAAACAGAGAAGAGAAGCTGCCTTTCTGCACCCCAATGTGTTAACAGAATTTGGTCTGTCTCCCACTGTTTCCCATCATGCTGCATTCAGAGCGAAGTTGGCCAAGGCGCACAATGCATAGACATTGAAAATACAATGTAAGCTGATAATACTTGGTTAATTTGTGGATATACAGTTTATAATATCTTTGCAATTTATAATACCTTTGCATATATTGTTCCAGGCACATTGTGAATTCTCACTATATATAAATGGCACTTTATAATTACCTTAACCTAGTCTACTTATTATGGTAAAACTAAAATGTAGGGCCTCATATTAGAATTCTATACTATCCCCCATCAGTCCCTGCTTTTGGCCCTTGGCTATAGCCCAAGATAAGGCCACTAAATAGAAGCGTCCCAATACTTATTCCTGTGTCCTGAAGAGTGACTGGTCCCTTCGTATTCTTGCTTGCTCAACTTCACTGCCATCACTGGTTGGACTTGGACAACCTTGCACAGACACACTTAACTACATTGACAAGCACCATTAATGCCAAGATCACCTTGAAGAATATTGCAATCCCTTGGAGGATTGATGTTCCCAAGGAGCCCAACCAGCCTGAGAGCCAACCACTTAAGGTAAATGGTTCAGGGTCTTTGAGTTTCTCCACCTCTTTCCTGCTATGATTAACCAGATTAGTTATGTTTTCTGAACTATCTGGTATGTCCGTGCAACACCCTGATCCAATCACTAAACAGGTCCCACCCCTTGCCGCCAAGGCATAATCCAATGCCAGTCTGTGTGGAAGTACCATAGTGAGCATGGCTACCATCTCATCATTAACCTTAGCAAGGACAGTTGCTGTATCATTGGCGACTTGTTCCAAAATGGAGCGTAGAACCAGAATTTCATGCATCGCTTTAGATACTCCATATTGGGGAAGTGATATACCAAAGAACCGTTCTGTTTCTGTAATAGCTTGTCAATGTCTTGGCAGGGGAGGGAGTTGAGGATTGTGATGTATGTATGGGATTACATAGCCAAGGTAACACGATCCCTTCCATCTGACAGAGAGCCAAGGATATGCCCTATCCCCACAAATCCAGTATGTTCCATTGAGAGTTGGATAAGTGTTGTCTCCTCTGAAGCAATAAGAAATATTGCAAGATTGGTCATTACTGGGTGGACTCAGGCACAGCCGGGTGGTTCGATCTACCATGTGGTCACATTCACTCATGCCTAATTTTCCCCTTGGCCTTCCAAGTTTCTAGCACAATATATTTCTTGTGGTTTTGGTGTTGGCTGTTTTAAAATTAAACTAGGAGCTGGTTTCCCTAGGTTATAGATAGGTGTTTAAATAACCTAACCTCTCTGTATTGAAATTCTTTCCTTACCTCTCTACTGATGAATCCTGGTATTGGTGTCCAGGATACTTGGAATTCTGGACTGTTTGATCCACCGTTACTAACTGACCATGTTTAGCGCATTAGCTGTAATATTTTTTTATTTCAAAAATATACTTTATTCATAAATACTCTGAAATAAACCATTGCAGAAACACCATTTCCAATCATTACAAACAGTGCAAAAAAACTCATTTACAATACTTTACGGTGCTCAGTTCCAAGACATTACACTGGTGCGGCAACAATAATCAATGTCAACAAAACGAAGGAGATTGTCATTGATTTCAGGAAGCGTAAAGGAGAACATGCCCCTGTCTACATCAATGGGGACAAAGTAGAAAGGGTCGACAGCTTCAGGTTTTTAGGTGTCCAGATCACCAACAACCTGTTCTGGTCCCCCCATGCCGACACTATAGTTAAGAAAGCCCACCAACGCCTCTACTTTCTCAGAAGACTAAGGAAATTTGGCATGTCAGCTACGACTCTCACCAACATTTACAGATGCACCATAGAAAGCATTCTTTCTGGGTGTATCACAGCTTGGTACGGCTCCTGCTCTGCCCAAGACCGCAAGATCGTGAATGTAGCCCAATCCATCACGCAAACCAGCCTCCCATCCATTGACTCTGTCTACACTTCCCACTGCCTCAGGAAAAGCAACCAGCATAATTAAGGGCCCCACGTACATTCTCTCTTCCACCTTCTTCCTTTGGGAAAAAGGTACAAAAGTCTGAGGTCATGTATCAACTGACTCAAGACCAGCTTCTACCCTGCTGCCATCAGACTTTTGAATGGACCTACCTCGCATTAAGTTGATCTTTCTCTACACCCTAGCTATGACTGTAACACTACATTTTGCACTCTCTCCTTTCCTCCTCTATGAACAGTATGCTTTGTCTGTATAGCGCGCAAGAAACAATACTTTTCACTGTATACTAATACATGTAACAATAATAAATCAAATCAAAATTATTACAGTTCAGTTCTACAATAAACAATATACATTCATCACATTTCACTGTGCTCTGCTTTTACAGAGTTGTGATGTGGAGATGCCGGCGTTGGACTGGGGTAAACACAGTAAGGAGTCTAACAGCACCAGGCTAAAGTCCAACAGGTTTATTTGGTATCAATTGCCACGAGCTTTCGGAGCGCTGCTCCTTCGTCAGATGATGAAGGAGCAGCCCTCCGAAAGCTAGTGGTGTTTGCTACCAAATAAACCTGTTGGACTTTAACCTGGTGTTGTTAGACTCCTTACTGTGTTTACAGAGTTGTACACAGTTACGCAGCAGAGGGTTTTTTTACAGTTACTGGCCCCCTTGGTCTGTCTTGGTTGAAAGGCTTTAAACAGTGGCCTTTCCCCATTGTGCCTTTGCAGCGGCTGCCCTAAGCTTGACAGCGTCCCTCAGCACGTAGTCCTGGACCTTGGAATGTGCCAGTCTGTAACGCTCGGTCGAGGACAAATCTTTGCACTGGAAGATCAGCAAGCTTCAGGTGGACCAAAGTGCGAGTTGATGACCCTCCAGCAGCAGTTGATGTTTGTCTCGGTGTGCGTCCCCGGAAACAGCCTGTACCGCCCAGAGTCCTGCGTCACCGAGCTGCTCAGAATGAACCTCGGCAAATACCACTGCATCTCACTCCAGACCTTCTTTACAAAGGCACATTCCACAAGGAGGTGTCTCATAGCCCCCGCAGCCACTTCGAGGGCAGCGTGCGGTGGTGTGGAGACCTCGAGCGTGCATGAAGGATCTGATGAGAAGTGCCCTTCTCACCACCAGCCAAGCCAGGTCTTGGTGCGTGTTTGTAAGTTCTGGTGATGAGGCATTCTTCCAGATGACATTGACAGTCCGCTCAGGGAATTATCTGACAGGATCCGCCATCTCCTTTTCCCTCAGAGCCTCGAGGACATTATGCACCGACCATTGGCTGTAAAGGTATTCCCCCTCCTGCACGTATGGGATGTGCGAACACTTCGCCTGTCTGGTCAATCTGGCAAATGTGTGTGCCATATATAAGTAAGTATTAACACGTAGCTCCCAAGGGGAACGCTGAAGAACCTCAGTTGCTGGTCCCACCTGAGTCAAAATCTGTACATTCAAGGAAGGTTTTCAAAGCTTGCAGAGGGATTTGGACCAACTGGAAAAATGGGCTGAAAAATGGCAAATGGAATTTAACGCAGACAAGTGTGAGATATTGCACTTTGCAAGGACAAACCAAAGAAGAACGTACAGGGTAAATGGTAGGACTCTGAAGAGTGCAGTTGAACAGAGGGATCTGGGAATACAGGTAACAGAATTCCCTAAAAGTGACGTCACAGGTGGATAGGGTCGTAAAGAGTGCCTTTGGTACATTGGCCTTTATAAATCGGAGTATCGAGTATAAACATTGGAGTGTTATGGTGAGGTTATATAAGGCATTGGTGAGGCCGAATTTGGAGTATTGTGTACAGTTTTGGTCACCTAGTTACAGGAAGGATGTAAATAAGATTGAAAGAGTGCAGAGAAGGTTCACAAGGATGTTGCCGGGACTTGAGAAGCTGAGTTACAGAGAGAGATTGAATAGGTTGGGACTTTATTCCCTGGAGCGTAGAAGATTGAGGGGAGATTTGATAGAGGTGTATAAGATTTTGATGGGTATAGATAGAGTGAATGCAAGCAGGCTTTTTCCGCTGAGGCTAGGGGAGAAAAAAACCAGAGGGCATGGGTTAAGGGTGAAAGGAGAAAAGTTTAAAGGGAATATTAGGGGGAGCTTCTTCACGCAGAGAGTGGTGGGAGTGTGGAATGAGCTGCCGGATAAAGTGGTAAAGGTGGGGTCACTTTTAACATTTAAGAAAAGCTTGGACGGGTTCATGGATGAGAGGGGTGTGGAGGGATACGGTCCAAGTGCAGGTCAGTGGGACTAGGCATAAAATGGTTCGGCACAGACAAGAAGGGCCAAAAGGCCTGTTTCTGAGCTGTAATTTTCTATGGTTCTATGGTTCTAATACTAGAAAGATATAATCACATGCATTCGTGATAGCAGTCTCTCCAACTTCCGTCTTACAATCAAACACAATTGTTGATCAATGTCGGTAATAATACAACTTGTTTACAAAACTTGCACAATCGCCGCACCACACTTTGCGCGCACTCGTGACTTGCTTCTGCGTTGGGGGATGTCCAGTCGATCTTGATTGGAGCAGGTCAGAGATCTTTAGTGCACGTAATCTGTAATAGAATCCAGATGGCCTCGCGACCTTAAATTTAGCAATCAGAATAAATTCGACCTAATCAGATTCCCTCCACTTCCACTATCATATTAAATCATTCAGTCGCTGGGTCAGGTTTGCTATCTTGGGGCTTACCACCAGGGTACGGCTTTAACCTAGTCCAAGGTCTCCAGCGCAGCCGCACTTCTCATCAATTAGGGTGCCTGTCTGCCCTGTAACCACCACATCAAAAGGCCCTTTCCAGCGAGTTCCTAGCCCCTTTGTCTGTCATGAGTTTCACCATTACCTTATCTCCAGGTGAAGGCAACTTAGGAGTACTCTCTCCCACCAATTTAGTCCAATCTTGGTGCTGCTGTTGTGTGATCACCTGCTTTTTGAGAAAATGTAGATGGTCCATTAGATCCCTCTATATTCAATTCAACCTCTCCGCCATCCCTCAACTCTGAGGGTGATATGGTATGTGAAACATCTGCTTTATTCCCAACATACGTCTTTCAAAACTCTTCCTGTGAAATGAGTTGCCTGATCAGAATCCAGCTGAAGATGCATTCCCCATCTGGGAATTATCTCATTTGCGAATATCACAGCGACTGTTGTAGCTGTGGCATCTTTCCATGGGAATGCTTCAACCCACCCAGTAAACTGGTCTACAATTACTATGATGTGGAGATGCCGGCGTTGGACTGGGGTAAACACAGTAAGAAGTTTAACAACACCAGGTTAAAGTCCAACAGGTTTATTTGGTAGCAAAAGCCACACAAGCTTTCGGAGCTCTCGAGCTCCGAAAGCTTGTGTGGCTTTTGCTACCAAATAAACCTGTTGGACTTTAACCTGGTGTTGTTAAACTTCTTACTACAATTACTAAACAGTACGTTTTTCCCTGTACCATCCATTTATAAATAACCCCAGGGTCCTTTGGGTCTGGTTGACTTCCCAATTTAATCTTGTAGGGACATCCTGGTTCCACTAGGGTGCACTACAGACCTCTGACAACACTTCACTATCTTTCACCCCATCTCTTTCCAAGACCAACATTTCTTCAATAAATCAAGCATTCTATCCCTGCTGGTGTGTGCTATTCCGTGATAAATCTTCAGCAGCGAATGCGGTGTTACTTTAGGAACTATTATTTTCCCTTCTCTCCTCCGTATTCCATCTTGACCTTCCCATCCTCCATCTTTTTCCCATTGCTCCTTTTCCTCTTCATCTGCTTGTTCCTGCATGTGTTTTACATCAATATCTGGATTGTCCTCAACTGTTACAGCTGCTAACCCTACTGGCTGTGTCCACTCCCAATCCTGTTTTACTGAGGCCTTTGCTGCCTGGTTGACAAAATTATTTCCTAATTCATTCTCAATTTTCCTGTGAGCTTGAACTTTTATTACTGCTGCTTCTGAAGGAACACCAGCTGCCTGGGGTAAATTCCTCAGTAGGCCGGCAATGGAGGATTAGTTTTCCCATCATGGCGAGGGGCTCCAACACGTTGACCACCCATGAGGCACAAGCTGGTGCCCTCACACACCGGTGTATCCCTCTGGCAACTGAATAACTGAGCGGAGTAACACCCCATCAGTCTCAATCTGTCCCCATGCTGCTGAGCGACTACAACTGCCTGTATTCCATCATTATCCGCACAGAAAATGTGGACTGGTTTGGTGACCAAAGCTGGGGCTGTCACCAAAGCCTGCTTCTAATCTGAAAAAGCCTGTACTTCTGCATCATAAGACCATAAGACATAGGAGCAGAATTAGGCCACTCGGCCCATCGAGTCTGCTCCGCCATTCAATCATGGCTGATATTTTTCTCATCCCCATTCTCCTGCCTTTTCCGCATAACCCCTGATCCCCTTATTAATCAAGAACGTATCTATCTCTGTCTTAAAGACACTCAATGACCCGGCTTCCACAGCCGTCTGCGGCAAAGAGTTCCACAGATTCTGGTAGGTTGTTGCACAAGATTAAATCTCATGGGATCCAGGGTGAGGTATCTAAATGGATACAAAATTGGCTTCTTGACAGAAGCCAGAGGGTGGTTGTAGAGGGTTGTTTTTCAAACTGGAGGCCTGTGACCAGCGGTGTGCCTCAGGGATCAGTGCTGGGTCCACTGGTATTTGTCATTTATATTAATGATTTGGATGAGAATAAATGAGGCATGGTTAGTAAGTTTGCAGATGACACCAAGATTGGTGGCATAGTGGACAGTGAAGAAAGTTATCTCCGATTGCAACAGGATCTTGATCAATTGGGCCAGTGGGCTGACGAAAGGCAGATGGAGTTTAATTTAGATAAATGTGAGGTGATGCATTTTGGTAGATTGAACCAGGGCAGGACTTACTCAGTTAATGGTAGGGCGTTGGGGAGAGTTACAGAACAAAGAGATCTAGGGCTACATGTCCATAGCTCCTTGAAAGTCTCAGGTGGACAGAGTGATGAAGAAGGCATTCAGCATGCTTGGTTTCATTGGTCAGAACATTGAATACAGGAGTTGGAACATCTTGAAATTGTACAAGACGTTGGTAAGGCCGCACTTGGAGTACTGTGTACAGTTCTAGTCACCCTATTATAGAAAGGATATTATTAAACTAGAAAGAGTGCAGAAAAGATTTACTAGGATGCTACCGGGACTTGATGGTTTGAGTTATAAGGAGAGGCTGGATAGACTGGGACTTTTTTCTCTGGAGTGTAGAAGGCTGAGGGGTGATCTTATAGAGGTCTATAAAAGGGGCACAGATCAGCTAGATAGTCAATATATTTTCCCAAAGGTAGGGGAGTCTAAAACTAGAGGGCATAGGTTTAAGGAGACAGGGGAGAGATACAAAAGTGTCCAGAGGGGCAATTGTTTCACATAGAGGGTGGTGAGTGTCTGGAACAAACTGCCAGAGGTAGTAGTAGAGGCGGGTACAATTTTGTCTTTTAAAAAGCATTTAGACAGTTACATGGGTAAGTTGGGTATAGAGGGATATGGACCAATTGAGATTAGCTTAGGGGTTTTAAAAAAAAAGTGGCATGGACAAGTTGGGCCGAAGGGCCTGTTTCCATGCTGTAAACCTCTATGACTCTATGAGATTCACCACTCTTTGGCTGAAGAAATTCCTCCTTATCTGTTTTAAAGGATCGTCCCTTTAGCCTGAGGTTGTGCCCTCTGGTTCTAGTTTTTCCTACTCGTGGAAACATCCTCTCCACGTCCACTCTATCCAGGCCTCGCAGTATCCTGTAAGTTTTAATAAGATTCCCCCCTCATCCTTCTAAACTCCAAAGACCCAGAGTCTTCAACCGTTCCTCATACAACAAGCTCTTCATTCCAGGGATCATTCTTGTGAACCTCCTCTGGACCCTTTCCAAGGCCAGCACATCCTTCCTTAGATACGGGGCCCAAAACTGCTCACAATACTCCAAATGGGGTCTGACCAGAGCCTTATACAGCCTCAGAAGTCCATCCCTGCTCTTGTATTCTAGCCCTCTCGACATGAATGCTAACATTGCATTTGCCTTCCTAACTGCCGACTGGACCTGCATGTTAACCTTAAGAGAATCTTGAACAATGACTCCCAAGTCTTTGTGTTTCTGATCTCCCACTCTATCTTTTCCTGACTAGCCCTTCCTCCCTTTATCGAGTCCTGAAAGGGCTTTACCACTTGGGCATAATCTTCCACAAAATTCCTCCAATAGTTAAAAAGTCTTCAATACTTGCCTTACCCCTTTTCCGGTGAAAAGCCTTGGTACACAAATAACCTTCCCCCGGTCCTCTGGAATCTTTTTTTCCCCCCGAATTCTATAACGTAATCACATCTTTGAAACAGAAATCAAATCTTTCAATCTGATCTCGGGCCATGACTTATTTTGATTGTTTGTTCTTATCTTAAATAACATCATTTTATTCAGGTAACTTGCTTACAGCACATTTTCTTATGTCAGAATCATCCCAAACTCAAGAACAGCTTCTTCCCTGCTGCTGTCAGACTTTTGAATGGACCTACCTCGCACTAAGTTGATCTTTCTCCACACCCTAGCTATGACTGTAACACTACATTCTGCACTCTCTCGTTTCCTCCTCTATGAACGGTATGCTTTGTATAGCACGCCAGAAACAATACTTTTCACTGTCTGTTAGTACATGTGACAATAATAAATCAAACCAAACTGTGTTTTGGGCTTTCAACTGCCCATAAGCATCTCTCTTCTTTCCTTTAAGAAAACTTTGTTCCTTCATCCATAGCGATCACCTGAACTGCGTTCTACTGCCTTGAATCCCTTTAAATATCTCTCTTGTATCCAATGAATCCCACTTTTGATTCTGTCCCTCCTCTGTTTACTATCAGCTCCTCTATAACGTATCTTTTATTATTCTGTTCATTTTCCTTTCTCATTTATTCCACTGAAATGTTTCCCTTATCTCTATTAATCTGTCAATTTGGTGTTACAGGCGGGCTCTCCCTTGTAGCCCGTCTGGCATCTAATACGGCTTTCAACCTTCCCATACTCAAAATTTACAACAGGGAGTGCTTTGTGTTCAAACCTACTCCTCCAGTTTTGTGGTTTATTCACTACTTTGCATATCATGTTACACATTTTAACTAGAATGCATTATGGCAGCATAATAATTCCCAGCATTAAGCACGCACTCCCATTCTACATCAAGCAACTCCCCACTAAACATTCGCTCCTCTTTCTGTTAGATTTTATATCTTAAAACGACTGCAAGTTTTATAACACAAAGATCCATCCTGTCGAGGATAGAATGGGTTAATTCTCTGCTTGTTTTAGCAGGAGTGGAGTAAGTTCGCTCAGATGGACATTTCAATTCAATTTTCAAGTTTGCTGATGACAACACTTTAGTCGGATCTCAAACAATGACGAGACAGAGTACAAGAATGAGATAGAGAATCTGGTGAACTGGTGCGGCAACAATAATCTCTCCCTCAATGAAAACAAAATGAAGGAGATTGTCATCAACTTCAGGAAGCGTAAAGGAGAACATGCCCCTGTCTACATCAACGGGGATGAAATCGAAAGGGTCGAGAGCTTCAAGTTTCTAGGTGCCCAGATCACCAACAACCTGTCCTGGTCCCTCCATGCCGACACTATAGTTAAGAAAGCCCACCAACGCCTCTACTTTCTCAGAAGACTAAGGAAATTTGACATGTCACCTACAACTCTCACCAACTTTTACAGATGCACCATAGAAAGCATTCTTTCTGGTTGTATTGTAGAATTCGTTTTTCGGAAGTCGGATCAAAAACTGAAGAGACACAGGTTTCTCCGAAAGCCGCCTTTATTGCATCGGAGGAGAGATCGCAAGACCAGGCGCATCCAGCATGGGTTCGTGAGTCTCTGTCCGACTTACAAAACAGTTTTCAGTTATACATGACGGAGATACATCCACATACTTCTGTTAGCCAATAAGGGCATAGCTGTATTGTTATATTTTGATTAGATTACTTTCAAGAACAAAAAGGGATAGCCAGGTAAGGACATGGTTATTAAAGTTTCTGATTAGATTACTTTCCAGGACAAAGGCCAATTGATAAGGCCCCGCCCTCCGAAGCCAGAACCACAATTACCTATCAGCAGTTTCTTTAACGTGATCATTAGTTTCACTTGTCACCCCCGCCTCAGGCCCTTTCCAAAACCAGTTTATCCCTCAACTGATTTCTAGTTACGCATCCCAATTTTAACCCTTTCCTCTTCTCAATCTACCTTATGCACATTCTCAGTATCACAGCTTGGTCTGGGGCTCCTGCTCTGCCCAAGACCGCAAGGAACTACAAAAGGTCGTGAATGTAGCCCAATCCATCACGCAAACCAGCCTCCCATCCATTGACACTGTCTACACTTCCCGCTGCCTCGGAAAAGCAGCCAGCTTAATTAAGGACCCCACACACCCCGGACATTCTCTCTTCCACCTTCTTCTAAAAGATACAAAAGTCTAAGGTCACGTACCAACTGACTGTAGAACAGCTTCTTCCCTGCTGCCGTCAGGCTTTTGAATGGACCTACCTCGCATTAAGTTGATCTTTCTCTACACCCTAACTATGACTGTAACACTACATTCTGCACCCTCTCCTTTCCTTCTCTATGAACGGTATGCTTTGTCTGTATAGCACACAAGAAACAATACTTTTTGTTGTATGTTCATACATGTGACAATTATAAATCAAATCAAATCAAATCATTCACACTTGCCAGATCTTGACAACTTGGCTCCTCCTCCAAGTGAGTTGGGGCTTGTGTCTGCGACACCATGTAAGAACTTGGGGTCTCACACCAAACCTCGGGTCTCTCACACACTGAATCCTGGGGTCTCACACACACTGAATCCTGGGGTCTCACACACACTGAATCCTGGGGTCTCACACACACTGAATCCTGGGGTCTCACACACACTGAATCCTGGGGTCTCACACACACTGAATCCTGGGGTCTCACACACACAAAACCCTGGGGTCTCACACACGTTAAATCCTGGTGTCTTACACATACAAAACCATCCATATCTTACCTCATCTTTGGGCCAAATTCTGCAACCTCCCCTCATTTTACGGATAGCGATGAGCATTGTCGGGCAATACAGCAGGATATAGATAGGCTGGAAAATTGGGTGGAGAAATGGCAGATGGAATTTAATCCAGATAAATGCGAAGTGATGCATTTTGGAAGAACTAATGTAGGGGGGAGTTATACAATAAATGGCAGAGCCATCAAGAGTATAGAAATACAGAGGGACCTAGGTGTGTAAGTCCACAAATCCTTGAAGGTGGCAGCACAGGTGGAGAAGGTGGTGAAGAAGGCATATGGTATGCTTGCCTTTATAGGACGGGGTATAGAGTATAAAAGCTGGAGTCTGATGTTGCAGCTGTATAGAACACAGGTTAGGCCACATTTGGAGTACTGCGTCCAGTTCTGGTCGCCGCACTACCAGAGAGAGAGAGCAGAGAAGGTTTACCAGGATGTTGCCTGGTATGGAGGGTCTTAGCTATGAGGAGAGATTGGGTAAACTGGGCTTGTTCTCCCTGGAAACTCGGAGAATGAGGGGAGACCTAATAGAGGTGTACGAGATTATGAAGGGTATAGATAGGGTGAACATAGAACATAGAACAGTACAGCACAGAACAGGCCCTTCGGCCCACGATGTTGTGCCGAGCTTTGTCTGAAACCCAAATCAAGCTATTTCCTCCCTATCATCCTGGGGTGCTCCATGTGCCTATCCAATAGCTTCTTAAATGTTCCTAAAGTTTCTGACTCCACTATCCCTGCAGGCAGTCCATTCCACACCCCAACCACTCTCTGAGTAAAGAACCTACCTCGGACATCCTTCCTATATCTCCCACCATGAACCCTATAGTTATGCCCCCTAGTTACCACTCCATTCACCCGAGGAAATAGTCTTTGAACATTCACTCTGTCTATCCCCCTCATCATCTTATAAACCTCTATCAAGTCTCCTCTCAACCTCCTCCGCTCCAAAGAGAAAAGCCCAAGTTCCCTCAACCTTTCCTCATAAGACCTACCCTCCAAACCAGGCAGCATCCTGGTAAATCTCCTTTGCACTCTTTCTAGTGTCTCCACATCCTTATAGTGAGGTGACCAGAACTGCACACAATATTCCAAATGTGGTCTCACCAAGGTCCTGTACAGTTGCAGCATAACCCCACGGCTCTTAAACTCAAACCCCCTGTTAATGAACGCCAACACACTATAGGTCTTCTTCACGGCTCTATCCACTTGAGTGGCAACCTTCAGAGATCTATGGATATGAACCCCAAAATCTCTCTGTTCCTCCACATTCTTCAGAACCCTACCTTTGACCCTGTAATCCACATTTAAATTTGTCCTACCAAAATGAATCACCTCGCATTTGTCAGGGTTAAACTCCATTTGCCATTTTTCAGCCCAGCTCTGCATCCTATCTATATCTCTTTGCAGCCTACAACAGCCCTCCACCTCATCCACTACTCCACCAATCTTGGTGTCATCAGCAAATTTACTGATCCACCCTTCAGCCCCCTCCTCCAAGTCATTTATAAAAATGACAAAGAGCAGAGGACCAAGCACTGATCCCTGTGGCACTCCGCTGGTAACCGGTTTCCAGTCCGAAAATTTTCCATCCACCACCACCCTCTGTCTTCTGTTAGATAGCCAGTTACCTATCCAATCGGCCAAACTTCCCTCTATCCCACACATCCTTACTTTCTTCATAAGCCGACCATGGGGGACTTTATCAAACGCCTTACTAAAATCCATGTATATGACATCAACTGCACTACCTTCATCTACATACTTAGTTACCTCCTCAAAAAATTCTATCAAATTTGTGAGGCAAGACTTGCCTTTCACAAATCCGTGCTGACTATCCCAGATTAAGCTGCATCTTTCTAAATGGTCGTAAATCCTATCCCTGAGGACCTTTTCCATCAACTTACCGACCACCGAAGTAAGACTAACCGGCCTATAATTACCAGGGTCATTTCTATTCCCTTTCTTAAACAGAGGAACCACATTCGCCACTCTCCATTCCTCCGGCACCACCCCCGTGGACAGTGAGGACGCAAAGATCAATGCCAAAGGCTCTGCAATCTCATCCCTTGCCTCCCAAAGACTCCTAGGATATATTTCATCAGGCCCAGGGGACTTATCAACTTTCAGTTTATTCAAAATTGCTAGTACATCTTCCCTCCGAACATCTACTTCCTCCAGCCTATCAGCCTGTGACACCCTCTCTTCCTCAAAATCATGGCCCCTCTCCTTGGTGAACACCGAAGAAAAGTATTCATTCATCACCTCTCCTATCTCTTCTGACTCCATGCACAAATTCCCACTGCCGTCCTTGACCGGCCCCAACCTCACCCTGGTCATTCTTTTATTCCTCACATAAGAGTAAAAAGCCTTGGGGTTTTCCTTGATCCGACCCGCCAAGGACTTCTCATGCCCCCTCCTAGCTCTCCTAAGCCCATAATAATCCTAAGCCCCTCATAATTCCATCTATATTTTCCCGCTATGGCTAACAGGGCCAGGGTCATGAGAAGCAGCATGAAAAGCATCTTATCACTTACTAATATCCCGCGCGACCGTTATACAATGCTCCAAAGGTTATACCGCGCGCGCGCAACTTCCCGCGAACCCGTTCAGCTTGCTTGGAGGTCAGTCGTTGTCTGTACATTCCTGTAATGGGAGTATATCACATATTTTCCCAATTAGTTTCAGCATATTCTTTCAACTGAGTTTAATGCTTAATATTGCCATATACCTTCCCCACTTATGTCTATACAGGCACAGGTATCTCCACTAATTATAACTTCATACGGCCCATCCCATTTTAGTACAAACACTGATTTGTCACTGATGCACTATCAATCAAGCAAAGACTAGTTTGTATGCGAGAACAAATAGGCTTTTATTCGCAAAAGACTTGGAGCCCACCCATGCCGATGAACTGGTCCGGCGACTGAGGCAGGGGGTTGGGAGCAGTCACCTTTATACCTGGACCAGGGGGGGAGGAGTCTCAGGCAGGGCCAGCAGGGGCATGCCCAGGCTTGTCACACACACACACACAGGCAATAAGCTTAACATTGTTTTACCACATTCACCCCCTGCTTTTAAAAAAGAGTCCGGCGGGGGTGAGGTGGGTGGAACGATATTTACAGAATTACAAATTTACAAATTCAGTCTCTCTGGGGGCTTGATCTGCCGCTGCAACTGCCGTAGTGCCGGTTGTGGTGTCGGTTCCGGTGGCCGCGGTGTTGGTTCAGGCGCCAGGCCGTAGTCGCTCGAGTCGTCTGTAGTCCCTTCCGATTGTCGGGTGCGTGGTGGCGGCTCCTGGGGCTCAGGCGTGCTGTATACAGGGGTTAGGGGTGTGGGGTTGTGGGTCGTCATGGTCCCTGGGTGCCAGGTCTCGAATGGAGACCGTGTCCTCCCGCCCGTCGGGGTATGCCACATAGGCGTATTGGGGGTTGGCGTGGAGGAGCTGGATCCTTTCGACCAGGAGGTCCGACTTATGGGTCCTCACGTGCTTCTGGAGCAGGACAAGGCCTGGGGACGTCAGCCACGACGGTAGTGAGGTCCCCGAGGAAGACTTCCTGGGGTAAACAAACATCCTTTCGTGAGGGGTTGCATTGGTAGCTGTGCAAAGGAGTGATCTAATCGAGTGTAGTGCATCAGGAAGGACCTCTTGCCAGCGGGTGACTGGAAGACCTTTAGACCTCAGAGCTAGTAAAACGGCCTTCCAGACTGTCGCGTTCTCCCTCTCTACCTGTCCATTCCCCCTGGGGTTGTAGCTGGTGGTCCTACTCGAGGCTATGCCTTTGGAGAGCAGGTACTGTCGCAACTCATCACTCATAAAGGAGGATTCCCGGTCGCTCTGGATATAGCTAGGGAAACCGAACAGGGTGAAGAGGCTGCGCAGGGCCCTGACGACCGTGGCCGAGGTCATATCCGGGCAGGGAATAGCGAAGGGGAAACGTGAATATTCGTCAATGACGTTGAGGAAGTATATGTTGCGGTCAGAAGAGGGGAGGGGGCCCTTGAAGTCGACGCTTAGGCATTCGAAAGGGCGGGTGGCTTTTATGAGGTGTGCTCTGTCTGGCCGATAGAAGTGCGGCTTGCACTCTGCGCAGACCTGGCAGTGTCTGGTTATAGACCTGACTTCCTCAATGGAGTAGGGCAGGTTACGGGCTTTAATGAAGTGAAAAAACCTGGTCACCCCCGGGTGGCAGAGGTCGTTGTGGAGAGTCTGCAATTGGTCTATTTGTGCGCTGGCACATATTCCCCGGGACAGGGCGTCTGGGGGCTCATTGAGCTTCCCGGGCCGGTATAAGATGTCGTAATTGTAGGTGGAAAGCTCGATTCTCCACCTCAATATTTTATCATTTTTGATCTTGCCCCGCTGCGTGTTATTAAACATGAATGCAACTGACCGTTGGTCCGTGAGTAGGGTGAATCGTTTACCAGCTAAGTAGTGGTGCCAGTGCTATACAGCTTCCACTATGGCTTGGGCCTCCTTCTCGACAGAGGAGTGTCGAATTTCAGGGCCTTGGAGGGTTTGTGAGAAGAAGGCCACGGGTCTGCCCGCCTGGTTAAGGGTGGTGGCTAGGGTGAAGTCAGACGCATCGCTCTCCACCTGGAACGGGATGGATTTGTCTACAGCGTGCATCGTGGCCTTCGCGATGTCTGCTTTGATGCGGTCGAAGGCCAGGCGGGCCTCTGCCGTCAGGGGAAAAGAGGTGGATTTGTTGAGCGGATGGGCTTCATCCACATAATTGGGGACCCACTGGGCGTAATACGAGAAGAAGCCCAGGCATCTCCTCAGTGCTTTGAGGTTGGTGGGGAGGGGAAGTTCCAGGAGGGGACGCATGCGGTCGGGATCGGGACCGATGACCCCGTTTTCCACAACACAACCAAGGATGGCGAGGCGGTGTGTGCGGAATATGCACTTCTCCTTATTATAGGTCAGATTTAGGAGTGTGGCGGTGTGGAGGAATTTGTGGAGGTTGGCGTCGTGGTCCTGCTGATCATGGCCGCAGATGGTAACGTTATCCAGGTACGGGAAGGTGGCCCTCAGCCCGTTCTGGTCTACCATTCGGTCCATCTCACGCTGGAAAACCGAGACCCCGTTGGTGACGCCGAAGGGGATCCTAAGGAAGTGATAGAGGCGGCCATCCGCCTCGAAGGCAGTATATTGGCGGTCTTCCGGACGGATAGGGAGCTGGTGGTATGCAGATTTTAAGTCGATGGTGGAGAACACCCGATATTGCGCAATCTGATTAACCATGTCAGGTATGCGGGGAAGGGGGTACGCGTCCAGCTGCGTGTAGCGGTTAATGGTCTGACTGTAGTCAATGACCATGCGAAGTTTCTCCCCAGTCTTAACAACTACTACTTGGACTCTCCAGGGGCTGGTACTGGCCTCGATGATCCCCTCCCCTAGGAGCCGTTGTACTTCGGACCTGATAAAAGCCCTGTCTCCAGCACTGTACCGTCTGCTCTTGGTGGCGATGGGCTTGCAGTCGGGGGTGAGATTTTCAATCAGTGAGGGAGGGGTGACTTTAAGGGTCGAGAGGTTGCAGGTGGTGCGCGGTGGGCGATCTAAGAACTGCTGATTGCAAACGGAGAGTGGGGGAAAAGGCCCATTATACTCCATGGTGATGCTCTTAAGGTGACTCAGGAAATCTAGCCCCAGGAGTACGGCAGCGCAGAGTTGTGGCAGCACGAGGAGCCTGAAGTTTTTGTACACTGTGCCCCGTACAGTCAGGGTCGCCACGCAGTACCCGAGGACATCCACCGAGTGGGACTTTGAAGCCATGGAAATCGTTTATTTCACTGGCAGCACTGAAAGGGCGTAGCGACTCACTGTGTTAGGGTGAATAAAGCTCTCCGTCCTCCCACAGTCAAACAAACAGTTTGTAGTGCGACCGTTTACCTCGATGTCCATCATGGACCTGGCGAGTTGGTGAGGCCTGGATTGGTCCAGCGTAACCGAAGCCACCGTTGGATTTTGCGACGTGGCTGACGACCTCCAAGATGGCGGCCCGCACGGCTCACACGCGGCTGAAGGCGTCCAAGATGGCGGCCCGCACGGCTCACACGCGGCTACCGGCGCCCAAGATGGCGGCCCCCGTGGGTCGTACGCGGCGCTACTGGGCTTGGAGGTCGACTTCGCCCTGTATACCTTCGCGTAATGGCCCTTCTTTCCACACCCGGAGCAGATCGCATCCTTCGCCGGGCAGCGTTGTCGGGGGTGCTTCCCCAGGCAGCAGAAGTAGCAATTCGGGCCTCCGGAGACTGCCGCAGCGGTCGGGTCATTGGTGGGACGTGGCATGGCGTAGGCCTGCGGCTCTCCCGAGTACAGGGGTGGCGGCGACTGCGGCGTCCACGATGCGCCCCCGTGGTCGGGGGTGTAGGCCTCGAGATTACGGAAGGCCACCTCTAACAAGTCGGCAAGCGCCACAGTCTTTTGTAGGTCCAGCCCACCCTGTTCCAGCAGTCGTTGTCGGATATAGTTTGACCTGATACCCGTGACATAGGCATCTCTGATTAAGTCCTCAGTGTTTTGGGCGGCTGTTACGGCCTTGCAGTTGCAGGCCCTGCCAAGTGCTCGCAACGCACGCAGGAATTGGTCGCCCAATTCTCCTGGCTGTTGTCTGCGAGTAGCCAGAAGATGTCTGGTGTAGATTTCATTAGACTGTTTGTTGTACTGGCCTTTTAAAAGTTCGATCACATCCACGTAAGTTTCAGCGTCTCTAATCATCGAGAATACTTGATCGCTTACCCGGGCGTGGAGCACGTGGAGCTTGTCAGTTTCGGTCCGGACGACGGAGGCGGAGGCGGTGAGGAAAGTTTCGAAACATCGCAGCCGGTGATCGAAGCTGTTAGAGGCTCCTACGGCTTGAGGATCCAATTCGAGTCTATCGGGTTTTAGTATCTGCTCCATCCCAAAACTTTTTGCGAATAAAATTGATGCACTATCAATCAAGCAAAGACTAGTTTGTGTGCAAGAACAAATAGGCTTTTATTCACAAAAGACTTGGAGCACACCCATGCTGATGAACTGGTCCGGCGACTGAGGCAGGGGGGTTGGGAGCAGTCACCTTTATACCTGGACCAAGGGGGGGAGGAGTCTCCGGCAGGGGCATGTCCAACACACACAGGCAATAAGCTTAACAGTGGTTTACCACAGTCAGGTAGTGTTTTCACTAGGATGTCCCACTGTTGGGACGTCAGGGAGCATTTCCAGCTCTCTCTGCATCTCTTATCTCCTAACTGTCTTTTACTAATTTGTGCATCCCTTTTAGTTGGGTGCTTAGTTCCAAAACATATCTCCTGATTTTATCTTTTAGTGGACCGACATCAATCCCACCTGTTATGGTGCTTTCTGGTAATTGCATCGCCCGTCCTGTCATTAGCTCATAAGGGGTTAATCCGGTTGTTCGGTTCGTGGTAACCCTTAATCTCATTAGTATGGTGGGCAATACCTTTGTCCACAAAAGCCAGTGCATTATACATTTAACGACATACCCCTCCTTGCGTAGAAAACTCAGTGTAAATCAAATAACACTTTGCACATCCATTCATTTGGATATAATCCTATCAAAAGACATCACTTTCCTCATTACAATCACATGCCATACAGCTCCGATCTTTATAGGATGCATTCTTACATTATATCTAATTTAATCATTTGTTTGCCCACATTTGAAAGTGCGATGTTTAAGCAGAAATGATCCTTCTATAGACAGATTGCCTCATAAGGTAAACAACAGTGTTTCGTGGTCACAGCGGTGTGTATGCTGCCAGACACAGCTCTTTAAAAACACAGATAACCGAATGATCTATCTGTTGTGTTCAGTCGAATGCTGCAAGATTTTTGAGTCTGGCTGCAAAGCCAGTCTCCAACTCTATTTCTCTCCCTCTCTCTCTCTTAAGTAATCCGGTTTCACTTCCTGTCATGTTAATGTTAATTGTGCAAGTTATTACAAATTATGGCAAAGAATGGTTAGATGTTTGGAATAAACAGCCTTTTCTCCTACAGAATTATGTTTCATCAATACACAATATATATTATAAAATTGGTTAAGGCTCTTCAGGATTTGATTTTCTCGGGTATATCCAAACCCTCTTAATTTAAGCCGTTTCCATTTTTAAACTGAGCTCCAGATCAGAATCCCTGCATTTTAAGAACAATAACAAGCACAATACATATAACAATAGAAAATCATAGAAATCCCACAGTGCAGAAGGAGGCCATTCGGCCCATCGAGTCTGCACCGACCACAATCCCACCCAGGCCCTACCCCCACATATTTACCTGCTAATCCCTCTAACCTACGCAGCTCAGGACACTAAGGGGCAATTTTTAACCTGGCCAATCAACCTAACCCGCACATCTTTGGACTGTGGGAGGAAACCGGAGCACCCGGAGGAAACCCACACAGACACGAGGAGAATGTGCAAACTCCACACAGACAGTGACCCGAGCCGGGAATCGAACCCTGGACCCTGGAGCTGTGAAGCAGCAGTGCTAACCATTGTGCTACCCAATAGGTGGCACGGTAGCACAATAGTTACTTGATTAGAAATGTTTTGGTTTGATTCCTAGCTGGCTAGGTGCTAAAACCTTGAACAATATGCAATCCCAACGGCAATATTTAATTTTTATATTTGGATAACATTGATTTCATTTGGTCCAAATGTTATTTAGAACCAACTGGCAACACAAGTTCCAACAATTCATGGTGTTCAGATTAAAAATACTCAATGATAACATCTTTATCTGTATTAACAACTGAGGTTTTAACTGATTAATCTCCTGCTGTAACTTGGGGTTAGCAGAACTACGATTCATTTCACTAATTTGATATACTTTAAACTGACACATAGACAATATATTCACCTCATTCTTTTGCTCCTGCTTTTCTATTTGTTTTCACAAAATCACTTATTTCTTACTTCTCAACTACACTCTTATAATGTCAACTTCAAGACACGGAGAGAGCGCAAGGTCCTTCCAAAGTTTAACTCCTTTCTCAACATTAAAACAGTGAAGCGAACAACA
Source organism: Mustelus asterias (assembly GCF_964213995.1). NCBI lineage: Eukaryota > Metazoa > Chordata > Chondrichthyes > Carcharhiniformes > Triakidae > Mustelus > Mustelus asterias. The sequence goes on along the minus strand of NC_135814.1, from coordinate 103,187,885 downwards.
ACACAACATTCACGCAACCACTTTGTTAAACACACAGATACACATGGAAGCTTCCAACATTTATTCAGACTTAACATCTTAAACTGGGATGAAAGCAAAACGCTTGAGAATACAGAATGTTGATTAACAGTCGGTTTTATTCTGCTGTCTTCCAAACTGTAAATTCTGTAAAACTGAATTTTTGTAAAACTGTAAGTAAATTCAAGAAATCGTATCACTTTAATCTCTAACAGTTTGTAACGAACACTTCCCCAACCTTTTCTTACCTCATTTATTCCACTGCATTATTTCCCTCCTCTCTAATTATATTGATTTGTTAATTTGGTATTATAGGCGGGCACTCCCTTTTAGCCCGTCTGTCATTTAATACAGTTTCATGGTTGATCCACGTAACACATTTTAATTAGAATGCATTATGGCCGTATAATAATTCCCAGCATTACACAAGCACTCCCATTCTACCTTATGTAACTCCCGTCTCTGTTAAATTTTGACTCCATGTCTTAAAATTACTGCAAGTCTTATAACACGAAGACCCATCCTGTCTAGGACAGGATGGTTTAGTTCTCTGCTTGTTTCAGCAGGGAGGCGGAGGAGTAAGTTCACTCAGATGAACATAAACAAGTGATTAATTATCACTTCAAATACGCAGGAATAATTCTTTCCATTTATCTTTTCAGTTTCAGTTCTATCAAGAGTACATTTTCAAAATTAACAAACCTGATCCAAATAATACATTTATTTTTATCACTTTTAAATATCCCTAATTTAGACTCTCCGGTTTAAGCTCAAAATGTGCATAATTAATTATTTCTACAGCTCTGCCTTTGTAACCAACACAGGCAGATACACGATCGAATCTACTGTGTGCGTAAATGGTTAACTCTCCTTACGACTCTTCAGATGTAATCTAATGCTATTATTCCCACATTCCCCAAATCTCTGTCTGATGCACTATCGTAAAATTTTCCTTTGTCAAGAGAGAGAGAGAGAAATTTACAGCCTGCTGGTGTTTAACCCTTTACTATCACGCTTCAAACTAACCAAGTGAGCCTGATTTGAGTTCCTTCTGTCTTTGCAGCGGCACCGGCGCTGGTGTTTGTCATATTTATCGGGGCAATCACGGCTACCTTAGATTTCTGGTGATTATCTACACTGGGTCGATTCCACCACTCCTGTTCACTGGTATCGGTATTTTGGAACAACATTGGCAAGCCAGATACCTCTTTATCTTTCCTGTGTTCGGCTTCCCGTACTAATCCTTTCCTCTCGGTCTCATCTTTCCTTTCCAGTCTTTCCTGTTCTGCTCTATCTCTTTTCTCTTTCTCATACCTCTCACATTCCCACTTCAACCGTACCCAAGTCTTAGGGTTTCCCTCATTATCACACACACTGATCCCTCTGCTGTGTGCATTCTTCCCCCTCTTAATTGTTTTGTTATGGTAATTCTGCTCCAATAAGTGGGAGCGTTCCCCAATACTCTCTGAATCTCCCCTCTGAATCTCTGTTTTAAGCTGGGTGAAGGGTTTATAATTAGGTTTTGGCCGCGCACCAGCTCCCCTCTGGGTTACTGGTGCTAAGTTGTATTCCAGCGCTTCCCACTCCTCTGGAGGAGCGGTTGGTCCCTGTTGTGTGGACTCATTAAGAGGTAGAGGAAAAGTTTCCCCTCCCCATTGTTTTTCTTCTAAGACTTGGTTTCGTTTCTCCAATTCTCTTATTCTGGATTCCAACTCTCTAATCTTTTCTTTATCTTGCTCAATTAGTCCAGCTAACTGATGTATTAACACGACTCCTATCTTCTTTGTCTTGTTTCTCTTTTCTTTATCTATCCACGTTTTCTGCTGCTCGAAGGTCTGGGACGTATCCCAGCCATCCTTTTGCATCCTCTTTACTAATGTTTGTTTCTTTGACATGTACACGTCAATGAGAGAACCTGCAGATTCCCTCATTACTTCATTATCTGCCATTTCGCAGACTCCACTACCCCCCTTTGGAACCCGACAATCTCGGGCGAAGTGGCCTGATTTCTCGCAATTGTAACAAGTACCTTTTGATTTAGTGGCCAATTGGTGAACTAAGAGAACTCCAATTTTCTTAGTTCTGTCTTTCTTTTCTTTTTCCAACCATTTTCGTTGTTGGTCGAGTGGGTGGTCTAAATCCCACCCCCCTTTGTTCATCTGTTTAATGAGTTTGTCCCTCTTAACCATATATTCATTTATCAGGGACCCCGGGCCCCACTGTCCTTGTCCTGCCATAACATCGATAAGGTTACACTCACCACCCTGGAGTCTTCTATTCTCCTTTCTCGCTCTCCCCCTCCGAGGTTTCTCTTATCCGAGTTCAGTGATACCTCAGTTCACTCTTATCCAAGTTCGGTGATACGGAAGAACGGATAAGTCAGGAGATACTGGATAGGTGCAGGAAAAATAGGGTTGTTGTCGTGGGAGACTTCAATTTCCCTGGTATAGACTGGAAATCGCTGAGAGCTGGGACTCTGAATGGGGAGGAATTTGTAAAATGCGTACAGGAGGGTTCTTTGGAACAATGTGTAGATAGCCCGACTAGAGAGGGGGCTATACTGGACCTAGTACTGGGGAATGAGCCCGGTCAGGTCTTCAAAGTTTCGGTAGGGGAACATGTGGCAATAGTGACCACAATTCTGTTAGCTTTAGGATAGTGATGGAAAAGGATGAGTGGTGTCCCAAGGGTAAGGTGTTGGATTGGGGGAAGGCTAACTTTAGTGGGATTAGGCAGAAATTGGCAGCTCTTGATTGGGAGAGGCTGTTTGAGGGTAAATCCACATCTGGCATGTGGGAGTCTTTTAAGGAACAGTTGTTAGGGCTACAGGACAGGCATGTGCCTGTAAAAAAGAAGGATAGGAAGGGTAGGATTCGAGAACCGTGGATAACCAGGGAAATTGAGGGACTGGTCAAAAAGAAAAGAGAGGCGTATGTTAGGTCCAGGCAGCTAAAAACGGAGGGAGCTCTGGAGGAGTACAAAGAAAGTAGGAAAGAACTCAAACGGGGAATTAGAAGGGCAAAAAGGGGTCACGAAATGTCCTTGGCAGACAGGATTAAGGAGAATCCCAAGGCATTTTATTCATACGTTAGGAACAAAAGAGTTGTCAGGGAAAAAATCGGACCTCTCAGGGACAAAAGTGGGGAATTATGTTTGGAGCCCAAAGAAGTAGGGGTGATCCTAAATGAATACTTTGCGTCGGTATTCACAAAGGAGAGGGATGTGTTGACTGGGAGTGTCTCGGAGGGGAGTGTTGAACCGTTGGAGAAAATCTCCATTACAAGGGAGGAAGTGTTAGGTTTGTTAGAGAATATAAAGACTGACAAATCCCCAGGGCCTGATGGAATCTATCCAAGGCTGCTCAGGGAGACGAGAGATGAAATCGCTGGGCCTCTGACGCAAATCTTTGTCTTGTCACTGGACGCAGGTGAGGTCCCAGAGGATTGGAGGATAGCTAATGTGGTCCCGTTATTTAAGAAGGGTAGGAAGGATAACCCGGGTAATTATAGGCCGGTGAGCTTGACGTCCGTGGTGGGGAAGTTGTTGGAGAAGATTCTTAGAGATAGGATGTATGCGCATTTAGAAAGGAATAAACTCATTAACGATAGTCAGCATGGTTTTGTGAGAGGAAGGTCATGCCTCACTAACCTGGTGGAGTTTTTTGAAGAAGTGACTAGAATGGTTGACGAGGGAAGGGCCGTGGATGTCGTCTATATGGACTTTAGTAAAGCGTTTGACAAAGTCCCTCATGGTAGTCTGGTGAAAAAGGTTGGATCTCATGGGATAAAGGGGGAGGTGGCTAGATGGATGGAGAACTGGCTTGGTCACAGAAGACAGAGGGTGGTAGTGGAAGGGTCTGTTTCCGGCTGGAGGCCTGTGACTAGTGGTGTTCCGCAGGGCTCTGTATTGAGACCTCTGCTGTTTGTGATTTATATAAACGATCTGGAAGAAGGTGTAACTGGGGTGATCAGTAAGTTTGCGGATGACACAAAATTGGCAGGACTTGCAGATAGTGAGGAGCATTGTCAGAAGCTACAGAAGGATATAGATAGGCTGGAAATTTGGGCAAAGAAATGGCAGATGGAGTTCAATCCTGATAAATGCGAAGTGATGCATTTTGGTAGAAATAATGTAGGGAGGAGCTATACGATAAATGGCAGAGCCATAAAGGGTGTAGATACGCAGAGGGACCTGGGTGCGCAAGTCCACAGATCCTTGAAGGTGACGTCACAGGTGGAGAAGGTGGTGAAGAAGGCATATGGCATGCTTGCCTTTATAGGACGGGGCATAGAGTATAAAAGTTGGGGTCTGATGTTGCAGATGTATAGAACGTTGGTTCGGCCGCATTTGGAATACTGCGTCCAGTTCTGGTCGTCACGCTACCAGAAGGGCGTGGAGGCTTTGGAGAGAGTACAGAGGAGGTTTACCAGGATGTTGCCTGGTATGGAGGGGCTTAGTTATGAAGAGAGATTGGGTAAACTGGGGTTGTTCTCCCTGGAAAGACGGAGGATGAGGGGAGACTTAATAGAGGTGTATAAAATTATGAAAGGCATAGATAGGGTGAACGGTGGGAAGCTTTTCCCCAGGTCGGTGGTGACGTTCACGAGGGGTCATAGGTTCAAGGTGAAGGGGGGGAGGTTTAACACAGATATCAGAAGGACATATTTTACACAGAGGGTGGTGGGGGCCTGGAATGCGCTGCCAGGCAAGGTGGTGGAGGCAGACACACTGGGAACGTTTAAGACTTATCTAGACAGCCATATGAACGGAGTGGGAATGGAGGGAAACAAAATAATGGTCTAGTTTGGACCAGGGAGCGGCGTGGGCTTGGAGGGCCAAAGGGCCTGTTCCTGTGCTGTATTGTTCTTTGTACTTTGTACTTTGTTCTTTGTACCTGTCCGGGGTGATCAGATCGCTCCGTACCACCACTTACACAATGTTTTTATTAAGCCGGCTTTCACATGAAGGCTTGTCCTTCAACCCCGGCGATCACTCAGACAGTCTCTATCTATCATTCACGTCTGAACATCACACCTCAGGCAACCCTGACACCCATTTCAAATTCCTAACATCAGCATGGGAGATTTCTCCTCTTAACATTCAGTTTAAGGCAGGGTGCCAGAGTCAATTCCTCCTTGTCCGTATGTGCTCAGTTCAGACACTCTCTCATCACAGATGATCACCCACTATATTTTGGCGCACTTCATCAAGTTCAGTAATCTATTCCGGTGTCCCGGTCGTGGCCATTCGACCGGACCCGTAAACAGATCTCCCGGGTTTCGGCACCATTTGTTGTAGGTAAAAATACCTCTGAGTCTATTCGTCGGTCAAAACACAGTGGTTTATTTGCACAATTGTGGGAGACGTCCGATGCCTAACGTGGCCTCAGACTTCTCAGCAAATACAGGTTAAAAACATATATTTATACCCCCCCCCGTCACGTTCAGTTTCCCAGGCCTCACAGGTTCTCAGGCTGTGGCTTGTCTTCCATCGTGTGAACCTTGCTGCCTTGGCCGTTTCTTCACGGTTGTCCCAAGGCCGTGACTGCTGTTCTCTGAACACAGGTGGGGTATTTTACTAACGTACAAGGTTACAGTCTCGTACAAGCAAGTTAACTGGCATACCACAATTTACATATGTTCGTAGGTACTTGTATAATGTATATCGGTCCAGGTTATGATGAATATATATGAATGTATCATTATACAATCACAGAAGGCCTACATGTAGGCTTCTACTGTTACACAGCGGTACATATTAAAGAATACAAAATGGCGGGGTTAGCCACATTCCGGAACAGATTAGCCGGGAACAACATACTCGTGTACACCACAGCTGCTGCTCTTATCCATTCTTGGATACATGAGCATGAAAATACCCTAACGTAAACATGAGTTCTACAGTGTTTCTCACACAATCTCTAAATATCACAGAATTCACTTTGACACTTTGAGTATTAGAATTCATTAACCCATTCCCGTCTTCAATGTGAGACGCCCAGGGTTTAGTGTGAGTTTTACCATTGTGTCTCCAAAGGAAATGGCCCAATGGGATTGGCAGCTGCTGATTCTCACTGCCCGGTCCAGAGGGACAGCCCGGTGTCGCCGGCAGGGCCCAGGAATTGGGAAGAGTCCGTTCAACAACAAACAGGCAGGACTTGGGGACGGGCAGAGGGCAGGGTTAGGGGTCAGAGGTCATGGGTCACTGTTTGAGGGGTCACTTCAGTTAATTGTAAACCGGCTGTCCGCTGGGTTTGGGCTTGAATATTGCCTGTTGTTTGAGACGGGGGATTGTAGAGAGTGGGACAAGGGTATCGTTCCATAGCTCCCAACTGCCAATTTGGAGCGGCCAGTAATGGGGACACAGTGAATAGTTGACGCACAGGGGAGAGGCTACAGAGGCGCAGTGGGCAAAGTCTCTGTCTAAGACCTTTCAGTGATAGTGGACTAAGGGGCGGTGAATTGTATAGACCCATTCCTGAGCTGTGTGACTCACATTGGGTGTATACAGTGAATTATATGTGTTACAATACAATTGTAGGGAAGCATTTGGAGTGCATCTTGATGTTTGTAGACAATCTAAATATTATTGCACTCTGCGTGTCGACCATTTTGAAATGGTTAATATTCTTGAGGTATTTTACAAGTGTATTTTTCGCAAAAGGAACCATTTAAAATGCAGAATTTGTCGGCAGTGAAAGGGATATTAATGCAGTAAAGCTCAGATATATTTCTCAAATACCTTACATTTGGGCGGCAAGGTAGCACAGTGGTTAGCACTGCTGCCTCACAGCTCCAGGGACCCGGGTTCAATTCCCGGCTTGGGTCACCGTCTGTGTGGAGTCTGCACATTCTCCCCGTGTCTGCGTGGGTTTCCTCCGGTTTGCTCCAGTTTCCTCCCACAGTCTGAAAGGTGTGCGGGTTAGGTGGATTGGCCAGGCTAAATTGCCCCTTAGGGTCCTGGGATGCACTGGTTAGAGGGATAGGGTTACGGGGATAGGGGTTAAAAGCAAATTACTGCGGATTTGAATTACAGGAACCTGAAACCAAAAGGAAAAATCTCAGCGGGTCTGGCAGCATCTGTAAGGAGAGAAAAGAGCTGACGTTTCGAGTCCAGGCGACCCTTTGAAGGACTCGAAACGTCAGCTCTTTTCTCTCCTTACAGATGCTGCCAAACTTGCTGAGATTTTCCAGCGTTTTGTCTTTTGGTTTCTGGGTGGGGTTGCCGGTGCAGGCTCGATGGTGATGGACTGTGGCACAATACCACGGGTGGCATTCCACAATTACAGATCTTTTCTTTCGGAATGGTTTGCGGTTGAGGATTGCACATTCTGCTAACAGGTTGCACTCGGCTGACGCCCTTCGCAAGACGTACGCCTCAATCAAATCTCCCCTCCTGTGCAAGAGCAAACATTTCTAAGGTTCTCAGCTCAGCCCCATTCCTTGCAGCTAAACACTTCCGCATGTTGGTTCGCAGATCGGAATCACTGGCAGAGAATCAATCTCCAGCAGGTGTAGTTTTCACTGTGTCAGCTGGCGAGTGCAAATATAATTGCTGTGACATAGGCCAGGTGCTTCTCAGCAGGATCTGACAGATACACCCTGGGCTTGGACACGATGGCTGTGTATTTCTTTGAGGAACCAGAGCATGCTGCCCGGTACCAGAAATACAGACCTTCCACTCCCAGTCAGCTCCAAGAGTTCATTCTCAACTACTTACAGGCAAAGGTAAGAAAGTCGGCGATATAAAAAATGAGCTCACTGCAGTGACAGCCCTGACAGAACGTCTGGGAGCCAGAGGCAACTCACTCTTTTGAATGGACCTCCCTCGCATTAAGTTGATCTTTCTCTGCACTCTAGCTATGACTGGGTAAACTGGGGTTGTTCTCCCTGGAAAGACGGAGGATGAGGGGAGACTTAATAAAGGTGTATAAAATTATGAAAGGCATAGATAGGGTGAACGGTGGGAAGCTTTTCCCCAGGTCGGTGGTGACGTTCACGAGGGGTCATAGGTTCAAGGTGAAGGGGGGGGAGGTTTAACACAGATATCAGAAGGACATATTTTACACAGAGGGTCGTGGGGGCCTGGAATGCGCTGCCGGGCAAGGTGGTGGAGGCGGACACACTGGGAACGTTTAAGACTTATCTAGATAGCCATATGAACGGAGTGGGAATGGAGGGATACAAAAGAATGGTCTAGTTTGGACCAGGGAGCGGCACGGGCTTGGAGGGCCGAAGGGCCTGTTCCTGTGCTGTATTGTTCTTTGTTCTTTGACTGTAACACTCAATTCTGCACCCTCTCCTTTCCTTCTCTATGAACGGTATGCTTTATCTGCACAGCGTGCAAGAAACAATATTTTTCACTGTACACTAATACTTGTGACAATAATAAGTCAAATCAAATTAATTAGCGTGGCACGGTGGCACAGTGGTTAGCACTGCTGCCTCACAGCGCCAGGGACCCAGGTTCGATTCCCGGCTCGGGTCACTGTCTGTGTGGAGTTTGCACGTTCTCCCCGTGTCTGCGTGGGTTTCCTCCGGGTGCTCCGGTTTCCTCCCACAGTCCAAAGATGTGCAGGTTAGGTGGATTGGCCGTGCTAAATTGTCCCTTAGTATCCAAAGATGTGCAGGTTAGGTGGATTAGCCATGCTAAATTGTCCCTTAATATCCAAAGATGCGTGGGTTAGCTGGATTGGCCATGCTAAATTGCCCCTTAATATCCAAAGGTGTGCAGGTTAGGGTGGATTGGCCATGCTAAATTGGCCCTTAGTGTCAGGCGGATTAGCAGGGTAAATAAGTGGGTGACGGGGATAGGGCCTGGGTGGGATTGTGGTCGGTGCAGACTCAATGGGCTGAATGGCCTCCTTCTGCACGGTAAGATTCTATGAAGATTCTCTGACAGCAGGAATGTACTTTAACAATTTTCCTGATACAGCATCGTAAGTGCACATTAACACTGCAACAAAGTCACTGCGAAATTCCCCCAGTCGCCACACACCGGCACCTGTTCAGGTCAATCCACCTAACGAGCACATCTTTCAGACTGTGGGAGGAAACCGGAGCACCCGGAGAAAACCCACGCAGACACGGGGAGAACGTGCAAACTCCACACAGACAGTGACCCAAGCCGGGAATCGAACCCGGGTCCCTGGCGCTGTGAAGCATCAGCGCTAACCACCGCGCTGCCCCACTGTGCCACCGTGCCAACCCAGTGTGTGCTGTGGGGAATTTGAAAAGGTGGCCAATTTATGTGTAAGAAACTTATTCAAAAAACTCGCAAAAGTCAAAGTCTCTGTTCAAAAGACGTAACAAAATGTATTTAACATATAAAGTCAAACAGAACATATGAACATGAACGTACGGCTGTTCTGGAGACCCTCCAAAGGATTAACCAGCTCTGGTTCAGAACTGGAAAACCTCTCCGAGAGATCTAAGGCACTCAGCCAAAGTACAGAACGATTATAGTTTTTTCTTACCAATGAATCATTAGCTTGGATTGAATTTCATTTGACAATTACACAGGAGTTACATATTCTGTCACATACCTCAGCCATCTGCAAGTCTGAGGTATTTAATTGGTCCATTTCATTCAGACCTAACTCCCATCTTGGCTAAACTTACTTCCGAGTATCTAAGCAATCGCAGACGCCTAAAAGGAACCACAAATTAATCTTCCCAAAGGCTCATTGCCAAAAGAAGCAGGCATGTAACTCTGGGCCCTAGAGACATACCTACTTTAGCCTGGACAAGGAGAGCCACCTATTCATTAAGTTGCAACATTGCCCCATGTATGAAACATAATTCTGCTTAGCGAGTATTTTCCCCAACCCTGTGGCTCTTAATGACGCCGGCGTTGGACTGGGGTGGGCACAGTAAAAAGTCTCACAACACCAGGTTAAAGTCCAACACAAAGTCACCTGATGAAGGAGCAGTGCTCCGAAAACTTGTGATTCCAAATGAACCTGTTGGACTTTAACCCTGGCTTTGTGAGACTTATCATTCCTTGCATTTCTTGCAGTGGCTTTTAGCTAAAGCAAACAATATATTAAAGGAAATATAATACTTTGATATATATATATAAATTATATTTACTTTGATATATATGTAGATACATATTTTAAAATCATCTTTCCTTGTTTTAATATTGTTACTGCGTTCACATATGAGCAAACTGTCCATATTAACGTGTTATAAAGAATCATTTAACCCCTTCCTTGCTATGCTGTCTCCTCAAAGACCACATCTGTCTGTGAATCTCACTAACTGATTTGAAACTCTCTTGTGCAACAAAAATTGCTTCTCAAAACTTTTATTTCATACTTTATTTAGTTCAAAAGGGTTCCTGACTGTGTGAGTTGACTGCGTTAAACAGCAGATTGTGGTGAACCATCGTTGGTTCACCACTGGGGTTTGTTACCATGTTACTGTTGGGCTAGGGTGTTATTACTGTGGGGGTTGTACTATGTTGTTGGGTTAGGGTGTTTACCTGTTATAAGAGTTATCATGGCACATTTCAGTGGGGTCCCGCCTCCGGTGGCAAGGTATAAGACCCCCTGCTCCGGCAGGACCCCTTCAGTCTGAACTGGTGTATTCGTGTTAGTAGTTCCCTTGTTACTTTATTAAAGCCTTCAATACCGAAGCCTTGGTTCCATGTGCTTATTGACGCGCATCAATTTAATAAAGTAAACAGAAAACTCACAACTGTGCAACAAGAAAAAAACCAGAGAGTATGGAACAGATTCTAAAACCGGATCGTCTGACACTGGACCCACGTGCGGTCGGTGCAGCTAACACATTCGACCATTGGTGGAAGTGCTTTGAGGACTACCTGGCAGCCTCGGTAGCTATCACTACAGACAGTGATAGACTCCAGGTCCTCCACGCGAGGGTAAGCGACACGATTTACCTAGCCATTCGTGCAGCTCCCACTTACCAGGGTGCCGTCGAGCTCCTAAAGAATAGGTACATTATGCCACCCAACGAGATACATGCTCGTTACCTCCTCGCTACACGACGTCGGCAGTCGGGCGAAACCATAGAGGATTATGCCAATGAGCTCCTGCAGCTTGCCAGGGGTTGCGACTGTAAGGACGTCTCCGCCGAACAGTATATGTACGACCTCGCCCGAGACGCGTTCGTAGCAGGGGTAGGGTCCTCGTACATCAGGCTTAAATTGCTAGAAAAGGGGAAACTCAACTTGACCCAGGCAATGGGGATGGCCGTGAGGTTGGAGGTGGCGTCGAAGAGCTTGGCGCTGTACCCCGAGGACCACGTGCAGTCAACGTGGTTGGAGCAAGCTCTGCTCCCTCCTCGCCCCGCGAACCCGCGCTCCCAGACCGATTCGACGACGGCGGCAGCTCCAGGTGGCCAGCGATGCTATTTTTGTGGAGGGGCCAAGCATCCACGGCAACAGTGTCCGGCAAGAACGGCAATCTGCAGCCAGTGCGGTAAAAAAGGCCACTACGGCAAAGTCTGCAGGTCCAAACCTAAAAACGGCAGTGCAGCTTGTAACCCTCCAGAACGGAGACCATCTCTTTCGGCGTCGCAGTACCCACGAGGTCCGACCACGTGCGATCTCAGGACGGCGCCATCGTGGCAGACAGAGGAGGAGGAAGACCACCAGGAGTCGCTGCGCTTGGCGCCCTCGCCCACGTGCGATTCATGGGGGCGGCCATCATGGTCCACGACGACTAGGAGCGACCAGCAGGGGTCCTCAGCATCCACATCGGTGGCATGCAGTGACGCCCAGGGGCCAACGGTGGCGTCGATCTCTCTGGATCAGACCAGGCATTACAGACTGGAACATTCTATGATGGAGGTAAAGGTTAGTGGCAGAACTGTGAATTGTCTGTTTGACAGTGGGAGCACCGAAAGTTTCATACACCCTGAAACTGCTAAAAGGTGTGGACTCCGGGTTCTCCCTGCCAAACAGACAATTTCCATGGCATCACAGTCCCGGTCTGTACCAATCCAAGGACGATGTATGGTAACTCTTGAGGTACAGGGCACAGTTTACGAGCAATACAGGCTCCTTGTGCTACCTCACCTTTGCGCGCCAATTCTCCTCGGACTAAACTTTATGGTCCACATGAAGAGTGTGATCCTACAGTACGGTGGGCCACTCCCTTCACTGGCAGTAGGGAATCAGCCGCAGCCTCCAAATTGCCCAAAGCGCCCCGCGTGCAATTTATCCACCCTGAAGATCACGACACCATCTCTTTTTAAAAATCTGGTACCTGGCTGCAAGCCCATCGCTACTAAAAGTAGGCGTTACAGCGCTGAGGACCGGATCTTTATTAGATCTGAGGTTCAGCGGCTCCTCAAGGAAGGGATCATACAGGCCAGTGCTAGTCCGTGGAGAGCGCAGGTCGTGGTAGTCAAAAGCGGGAACAAACCTCGGATGGTCATCGACTATAGTCAGACCATTAATAGATACACGCAGCTGGATGCGTATCCTCTCCCGCGCATTTCTGATATGGTCAATCAGATTGCGCAGTACCGAGTGTTTTCTACCATAGACCTTAAGTCCGCCTACCATCAACTCCCCATCCGCCCAGAGGACCGACAATATACGGCTTTTGAGGCGGATGGTCGTCTATACCAATTCCTCAGGGTTCCATTTGGTGTCACCAATGGGGTCTCGGTCTTCCAGCGTGCTATGGACCGAATGGTGGACCAGAACGGGTTGCGGGCTACCTTCCCGTACCTGGATAACGTCACCATCTGCGGCCATGACCAGCAGGACCACGACACGAATCTCCAACACTTTCTGCGCACTGCATCTCGCCTGAATCTGACCTATAACAGGGAGAAGTGCGTATTCCGTACGCGTAGGTTAGCCATCCTCGGATACGTGGTGGAAAACGGGGTCATTGGCCCTGATCCAGACCGTATGCGCCCACTCACTGAACTTCCCTTGCCCGCTAGCACGAAGGCACTGAGGAGATGCCTCGGGTTCTTTTCATATTATGCACAGTGGGTCCCCAACTACGCGGACAAAGCTCGTCCGCTCATTAAGTCCACGACCTTCCCACTTACGCCGGAGGCCCAATTGGCCTTCAAGGTTTTGAAGAGCGACATCTCGAAAGCCACGATGCACGCGGTGGATGAATCCATCCCTTTCCAGGTGGAGAGTGATGCATCTGATTTCGCCCTAGCCGCCACACTAAACCAGGCAGGCAGGCCCGTCGCGTTCTTTTCCCGCACCCTTCAAGGCCCAGAAATTCGGCACTCAGCGGTGGAAAAGGAGGCTCAGGCCATTGTGGAGGCAGTCAGACACTGGCGCCATTACCTGGCAGGTAAGCGGTTCACCCTGACCACGGATCAACGATCCGTGGCGTTTATGTTCAGTAACATGCAGAGGGGCAAGATCAAGAACGATAAGATCTTGCGGTGGAGAATTGAGCTCTCCACCTATAATTACGATATTATGTATCGTCCAGGGAAGCTCAATGAGCCCTCGGATGCCCTCTCGCACGGAACATGCGCCATCATGCAGGAGGACCGCTTGAAGGCTCTCCACAATGATCTGTGTCATCCTGGAGTCACCAGACTCTACCACTTCATCAAAGCCCGCAACCTGCCCTACTCGGTGGAGGATGTCAGGTCAGTAACTAGAAGCTGTCGGATTTGCGCAGAATGCAAACCACACTTTTATCGACCAGACCGGGCACAATTGGTCAAGGCCACTCGCCCTTTTGAGAGGCTGAGTGTGGATTTTAAGGGCCCCCTTCCCTCAACGGACCGGAATGTCTATTTTCTCAATATAATAGACGAGTATTCCCGGTTTCCGTTTGTTTTCCCCTGTGCGGACACGTCAACTGCCACCGTCATCAAGGTTTTCAGTGAACTTTTTACCCTGTTCGGGTACCCCTGCTACATTCATAGCGACAGGGGCTCGTCGTTCATGAGCAACGACTTGAGGCAATTCCTGCTCTCATTCGGGATTGCCTCTAGTAGAACCACGAGCTACAACCCTAGGGGTAACGGACAGGTGGAAAGGGAGAATGCTACAGTCTGGAAGGCTGTCCTACTGGCACTGAAATCCAGGGGCCTTCCAGTCTCCCGTTGGCAGGAGGTCCTTCCAAATGCGCTCCATTCTATCCGCTCCCTCCTGTGTACGGCAACCAATGCTACTCCCCACGAGAGGATGTTCTCATTCCCTCGGAAGTCGTCCTCGGGGACCTCATTGCCAGCCTGGTTGACGTACCCAGGACCCGTCCTTCTGCGGCGCCATGTGAGGGCTCGCAAGTCCGACCCCTTGGTCGAACCGGTCCAACTCCTCCACGCCAACCCTCAGTATGCCTATGTGGCATATCCTGACGGGCGAGAGGACACTGTCTCCATTAGAGACCTGGCGCCCGCAGGGGATGTAGCAACCCCTGTCGCTCCTATTCCCCCAGTCACAAATCCACTACTCCTCATTACTTCCCCAGACGTAGCGCGGTCAGCACCGGGACCAGTGCATAACACTTTTACTCCCATGTACAGCTTGCCTGAGACTCGGAGATCGGCGCCACCATCATCATCACCACCACCACTACCACCAAACGTTCCAGGATCCCCTGCACCATCGCCTCACCAGGGCCGGCCGGCCCGGGAGTCCTTGAGGGGACAGCCAGACGTTGCTTTGGAAAGAGCACCACCACAAGCACCTGCTCCGTTTTCGCAACCGGTGTTGAAGAGATCGGCACCTGCTCCGGTTTCGCAACCGGTGTTGAGGAGATCGCAGCGTCGGTGCGGTCCTCCAGACCGTCTGGACTTGTGAATCCTGTGACTTTTCTGTTATTGCCTGTTTTTCGTCCACCCCGCCACCTTTTGTTCTTAAAGGAGGGGTGAATGTGGTGAACCATCGTTGGTTCACCACTGGGGTTTGTTACTATGTTACTGTTGGGCTAGGGTGTTGTTACTGTGGGGGTTGTACTATGTTGTTGGGTTAGGGTGTTTACCTGTTATAAGAGTTATCATGGCACATTCCAGTGGGGTCCCGCCTCCGGTGGCAGGGTATAAGACCCCCTGCTCCGGCAGGACCCCTTCAGTCTGAACTGGTGTATTCGTGTTAGTAGTTCCCTTGTTACTTTATTAAAGCCTTCAATACCGAAGCCTTGATTCCATGTGCTTATTGACGCGCATCACAGATTGATTCCAGTGACACACACGGTCGTTAGGCAAAAGCGATTGATTCTGAAACTCCCAACAAAATGGGGGAGGGGGGAAACAAAATGGCTGCTTGTCCAGCTGTCCGGAACCGGCCAATGACTGAGCTTTGAAGAATCTGTTGGCTTTCTGATTGGCTGTGAGCGTGTTGGGGGAACCAGTGGTTGGAGCGGGTGGTTGTTCGGAGGCAGTCATGTGACAAAAACTCCAGGAAAATGTCTGACCAGAGTTGGCAACTGGAGTGCTCCCCCTCCCCCTCCCCCCCCCCCCCCCCCCCCCCACTGCTGGATCCGTCTGTTGGTGCAGGAACCATTCTGAATGTGCAGTTGTACAATTCTAATAATTGGGTCTGGAGTTAGTGAGCGCAGATATTTCTGTGGGGGAGAAAGGGTGAAGGAACGTGTGTGTTTGACTCGAGATGTCCGTCTCTGCTCAGAAAGAGAAGCCGTTCTCACTGGCGGTGGACATTGGATGTGGATCAGGCCAGAGCACCAGGGGATTGGCTTCTCACTTTGACAAAGTGGTTGGAATAGACTTGAGCGAAGCTCAGATCGAAGAAGCCAGGAAGATGGATGGACCCGATAACGTCTCTTACAGGTAACCCTAGCGACCGCGGGATTTTGCAGCAACTACAAAGACTACAGCCCGGTTCACCTTGTTGGGAATGATCGATTTTAGTTCCGGAAGATTGATCCCATTCAGACTGATCGAGACTCATCAAGATCATAACCGTGGGAATTCTGGGAGGATTTGAATAAAACTACCGGGGTGATCACAGGAAATGTGAATCCCGGAAGGAGATACAAGGAGGTTTCATTAGCAAAATTGGGAAAGGATTTGGGTTTGATTATGGGTCATCAACTCAAGGTATTAAATCAAAGTGATGCCAGTGTGTTATGGCGCTGAGGCTAGTCCCTTTTACCTTGCTTTGTAATCTGGTAAAAGTGTGTTGGGAAGGCGTGAACTGTTTTACATTAACGCAATTCATTAACAGAAATACCTGACACTCACTTTTAGTGAATAATTAACAAGCTATTTTATTTTTTAACTAAACAGGAACTCTAACTAAACCAGTAACATTTTAATTAAAGGAAGGTTCAACGGAAATGCTGTTCAAATAAATACAAGGAACATTCATCACCAAAACAGTAATAACAGAATTTTAGTCACTCTCAAAGAAATGATACAACCAGCTCTGATAGCATTCAGAAGTTTTGGAATTCTTTGGCAGTTGTCCACTGTCTATAAGCGCTGTCTGATTTGCTACTTTTCACTGGTTAGAGGGCGATTTATCTTAAGATCTGTCTGAACCGGCAGAGTTAAGAACCAACTTCTCCAGTTGATCTAACTGCCTTTAACTACTCCAGGTGATTGGGCTCTGAACATAGAACATAGAACAGTACAGCACAGAACAGGCCCTTCGGCCCACAATGTTGTGCCGAGCTTTATCTGAAACCAAGATCAAGCTATCCCACTCCCTATCATCCTGGTGTGCTCCATGTGCCTATCCAATAACCGCTTAAATGTTCCTAAAGTGTCTGGCTCCACTATCACTGCAGGCAGTCCATTCCACACCCCAACCACTCTCTGCGTAAAGAACCTACCTCTGATATCCTTCCTGTATCTCCCACCACGAACCCTATAGTTATGCCCCCTTGTAACAGCTCCATCCACCCGAGGAAATAGTCTTTGAATGTTCACTCTATCTATCCCCTTCATCATTTTATAAACCTCTATTAAGTCTCCCCTCAGCCTCCTCCGCTTCAGAGAGAACAGCCCTAGCTCCCTCAACCTTTCCTCATAAGACCTACCCTCCAAACCAGGCAGCATCCTGGTAAATCTCCTCTGCACTCTTTCCAGCGCTTCCACATCCTTCTTATAGTGAGGTGACCAGAACTGCACACAATATTCCAAATGTGGTCTCAGCAAGGTCCTGTACAGTTGCAGCATAATCCCACGGCTCTTAAACTCCAACCCCCTGTTATTAAAAGCTAACACACTATAGGCCTTCTTCACAGCTCTATCCACTTGAGTGGCAACCTTTAGAGATCTGTGGATATGAACCCCAAGATCTCTCTGTTCCTCCACAGTCTTCAGAACCCTACCTTTGACCCTGTAATCCACATTTAAATTAGTCCTACCAAAATGAAGGAATTGCCCTTAGTATCCCAAGATGTGCAGGTTAGGTGGATTGGCCATGCTAAATTGCCCTTAGTATCCCAAGATGTGCAGGTTAGGTGGATTGGCCATGCTAAATTGCCCTTAGTATCCCAAGATGTGCAGGTTAGGTGGATTGGCCATGCTAAATTTCCCTTAGTATCCCAAGATGTCCAGGTTAGATGGATTGGCCATGCTAAATTGCCCTTAGTATCCCAAGATGTGCAGGTTAGGTGGATTGGCCATGCTAAATTTCCCTTAGTATCCCAAGATGTCCAGGTTAGATGGATTGGCCATGCTAAATTGCCCCTTAATGTCCAAAGATGTGTGGTTTAGGAGGTTTGGCCATGCTAAATTGTCCCTTAATGTCTCAAGATGTGCAGGTTAGGTGGATTGGCCATGCTAAATTGCCCCTTAGTGTCTAAAGATGTCCAGGTTAGGTGGATTGGCCATGCTAAATTGCCCCTTAGTGTCCAAAGATGTGCAGGTTAGGGGGATTAGCATTAGTAAATGCACAGGGTTATAGGATGGGCCTGGGTAAGATGCTTTTTCAGATGGGCCGAATGATCTCCTTCTGCACAACTAAGTGTTCTTGGGACAGTGTGAAGCCAAGTGCTGACCCTACGACTGTGAGTTATTATCTGTGAGTAATCAGAGCAAAGGAAGGCCTGTCGCAGTGCCAGAAATGTCACATCTCGTTATTTCTGAGGAGGTGCTAACAGGCCACCTCGGGGCAGCACAACCCAACTTCAAAGGGAGCTATATGAAGGCCCTTTGTATTTGATAGGCTAAGCTTGGCAGCAAATTCAGAGATTCCACTTAGACCTGGCCTCTTAAACATCCCCTTTAACCAATAATGGTGGGGACGTTATCAGTCCTGTCGCCCAGAATTTAGAAACTGGACAAGCATCCTTTGTTGAAGATCTTGTAATGAGGTAAAGGTACAAGACTGAAAATGTTGGTTGGAGCCACAAGACACTTTGC